>NC_091123.1:152436243-152736243 GCF_040183065.1 Periplaneta americana
CACGCCAGAAACGGTGGCTTTGGTTACATCTTCACGTCCTCCTCTCCTGCACTCATTCGGAGACACGCGACAGTGCGCTACTTTACAAGATTTATTTCAATGATTTTCGTAATGATCCCATTTAAATTCATGGCTAAGCGGTTTAATTTGCAAAAGAAGACTCGAGCGACGAACTATTCAGATTAATTTTACCTATCTGCTTGCAGGCCTATAGCAATCAGTCCATTTCTCTCGGGCCGTTACAGCAATAGAGCGCTGCAAACATTGGGCAAAGACTATTTTTTTCCTGCTGAACGGTGCTTCATTGAAGGAAAAGTGTAGTAAAAGTTTCGTTATATTTAACATGTAGAATCGCCTCTTAAATTCTGGTGCATCGGTCTCTTTGCACTCTGTATATTACCAGAGATATGAGGTTTATTTATTAATACACTTTACTTTTTGTATCTAAGTATGTCGCTCTTACCACCTTGTGTTTTTCACTGGTTTTTACGACGCTTTATCAACTGCGATGGTTATCCATCATCTGAGTGAGATGTAGGTGATAATGCCAGCTAAATGAGTCCGGTGTCAAGCGCCGAAAGTTACCCAGCATTTGCCACGGCTACGTTTCCACGACTATTGTCGGACCATCGGATCTGTGCCCCTTCAGCGCCGTCGTCGTTCTTAGAAAAGTTAACTCTTGTACTCACTCCATTCCACCCGCTTTCCTCCCACCACGTTAAACATCAGGCCATGAACCTTGCCGAATAGGGATGTTGCCAAACTTCCGTCAAATGGTGTCATAAATAACTGGTCCTCCATGTTACAATATTATTTCTTTCAATCAAAATACATATTAATTATTATTATACATATTATTTCTTATATTAATGCGAATAATGGATTACAGGTACCGGTAATTAAAGAATGGTTTGATTCAAACGCTCTTTCCTTAAACACATCCAAAACAACTGTTGTTCCATTTTCACTAAGGTCCATTGGTCTTCAATCTCCTCAATCTTCCTTTAGGCTCAAAATTCATCATTCAGATTGTTCTTCTCAAAATTGTGATTGTCCCATATTAACCGAATCCTCAGAAGTTAAGTATTTAGGCATTACGATCGACCAACACTTACGATGGAACAAATATATTACATATTTATGCAATAGATTACGTAAAACAATTTATATCTTTGTTATACTTCGGTCATAGTTACCAATTAATATTTTACGTCTCATTTATTTAGCTTTATTTCAATCCATTCTCCAGTATGGAATTTTAGGGTGGGGAAATGCTTGTAATTCTAATCTCACTCCACTAATACTTATTCAGAAAAGAATTATTAAAATATGCCTTAATAAACCAATTGATTACTCATCCGAGCTTTTGTTTACTGATTTTAATGTTTTGAAAATTAAACAGATTTATTATATTGCCTTATTAATCTTCATACATAAAAACCGTAATAAATTCAAATTGTATCATCATAAATATGGAACTAAAAGATCCGATTTTATACGACTAGAGGAACCAAAGTGTTTCACAAGCACAGCTCTGAGCCATGGTACCTACTTTGGTCCAAGGTTATACAATAAAATAATTCATAAATATCCAGATTTGCAAAATTTTAGTATCAGGAATTTCAAAAATAGCGTTAGGAATTTCATTTTTAAAGACTCTATGTTGATTGAATATGTATATGTATTTGTATGACTTAAATTGTTAAAATTGTAATTGTATTTTTAAATTTAATTTAATCCTGTAATTTTTTTTCTTGACCCAGTTTGTGTCAAAAAATTATCTTTGTATTTATCTTTGTGTTTAGATATCTCCCTGAGCACGAGTTTTTTACTCCTTCAGGGAAGAACTAAGATTGTATTTCTGTCAATGTTATTTTATTAACAATAAACAATAAACATCTTGTATTTCTACATTTTTTAAACCTAAATCCCATGTCTCGAATCACTTTCCGTAGTTTTTCTCTCCAACCTTGGAAATTATTGCTTCTCTCGCAACCTTCAGTAATTTATTCAATGTTGGAACTTCTTTCTGCACGGTATAAAATTCTTGTATCTTTCTTCTTAATATACATCAGTTCATATCATCTACAATAATTAAAGGTTCCCTTGGTCTATTCTTCTCTGGCGATTCTAGCTTTTCATCTCCTGCACAGACTCCCTCTCTCCTGATTTTCTTTATTAGGAGTTCTGACCTGTCTATATAAATTACATAAAATGTTGTATTATTAGTATTAGTTAAGTAAGTAATTTTAATACATAATCAATTAAAATAAAATAAGCCTCACCTGTGATATCAGTTCCTCTTTTCGTTGCCTGATTTATGGGAAACAGATATTGACCTGTTTGTTCCTCTTCATCGCAAAATGCTATTACGTACTTGCTTAATAATATTTCTTTCGCCACTCCGTGCTACAGTATTCATGTTGAGTTGACAACACTGGACTGCAAGTGCAAATATTGTAAACTGTCCCGCAAGAAGGCCAAAATTGTGAGTAGTGGGGGACAGAAAGGGAGAGAGATAGAAAAGAGAGAGATAGGAATGCAGGGAGAGAAATGAATTACCGAGGCTGAGAAGGAATTAGGGTTCAGTTCGCATACCTTACGGGGGCACAGATCCGATGGTCCGACTATACTTTGTTATTTCCTGGCGCAAAATTGGTAATAGTACTTCAGTTCGAAATTGCTCAATTAAAAGGTAATGGATACCTAATCACCCTCACTACCAGAAGCAAAGACATGCTTGAACACAATGGACACCAATGCTACCAGTACTCGAATGCGTCGTCGAGCTGTCCTACCACGATTCCCCTCAGAAGTGTGGAACCTGTACGACCGTGTATTCTCCGATCAAGGCTGTACATCTCTGTACACTTGGTCAAAATTAAAGTGGCCAGTCTCTTCAGCAGGGAAAATTTTCTAAGTCCCGTCGGGTGAGCGCGCAGTTCACTACCGTAAATCTCCGTGCGCCGCTTTAGTTAACTCCATAATACAGAGACATAATTTTATTTTTACTTGCATTTTTATTGTACCTGTATTTCTGAATGTACTTCACTCTCACCCCTTCACTAATGTCCTTGCTCCCGTCAGACACACAAACTTACGGCCGCTGTTACATTCGAAGTCTTCAAGCAGTGAAGTAAACACTGCAGTGTATAGTGTGTTTCATAAATATGACTGCGTTTTCTATAGAAGAAAGAACCTATATTAATAATATCGTACTAAAAAATTATATTCAAGAAACGATAAATTCAATTTCAGAGAATATGCTTCAAAATGTTTTTAATAATATGCGTACTGAATTGAAGCCTGCATTGTAATGAACAGCAACCATTTTCAGCAACTTGTTTAAAAATTCAGATTAGCTTTTTTTGAACTGAGGTGGCTAGAAGCAAAGGAATGCTAGTGACATTTGTAATAACATGAGTTAAGTGCATCCAGTGTAAGCAAAAGTATCTAAAATTTTAGTGGCAAAGGGATATTTTAATCGCATCACACATTAAAATTTAAATAAAAATTTCACCGATTTTACGAAAGCTTAAATATTTAAACCCCATTTTCTCAAAAGTAACTTAAGTGTACTTACAGCCCTTTATTTATGATCCCCTCAATTTAAATGCACTCTCTATATTGTATGTTAACATCAATAATTAATATGCTAAATAAAGCAGAGATTACATAACGAACATAGCCGCCTGAAAAGTTGAGTTTTTGAAAAAAAAATGTTACTACTCTACTGTATTTTTATAAATTCCGTAAAAGTGATGATCAAACTGAAAATCGTAATATCGTATTTCACTACAACATAAATGGATACACTACTTTTCTCTCCTCCTATAGCTAGTAAAATGATTTGTTTACATATTGCACTAATAACATCAAACTCCTGTAATGGAAGGGGGCAACAGTGTTTCCGAGTATAGGCAGGTTAATGTTAAAAATGTTGGTAAAAATAAAGTGATGTCCCTGTACAAGGCACTGATTTGGGCTACCTCCACAGCATGTTTCGAATCTCCGTAGAGAATGTTTTGTTTTGTCTTTTCGTTTATTTTTACAACTCTTTTTATTGTAATATAGTCAAATAATTTTGCTTATGTTAATTCATGTTACTTACATATAATTACAAAATTGATGAAAATTTGTGGTTATAATTCCAGGAAATCAGGATATATTTTATCACCAGAATTATAGTTTATCTTATCGTTTACAATTACTACGTTTAAGCCCTGATGATCACGGATTTAGATTAGTATAATAATCACATTCCCTGTCGCACAATTTGCAAATTAATTATTGCCAGTTATTTAACCGTCAACATATTTACTAAATATTACTTAGGCAATAGAGTGCAAAGCAGCAGGAATTAATAACATATTTAACACAGCATTTTAATATGAAAGCACTTAATTGTCGTCTGTAGTGTTACTTCCATCTAGCGTCAAAAGTTTCTATTAACACGAAAAAAATAATAAAACGAAAACTATTCTAAGGATAAAAAAATGACGAAAACCTGTTATATTTTCACTGATGCATTTAAAAGGCAACAATAGAAAGTTTAGTGACTGCACGAAGATGAACTCATGAACTTTTAGTTATCGCTCTACAAACTACGCTAAGAGTTTTACTACAGTCAGAATGGCATTGTAACGAGCAATGGTCATACTCCACTTGAGAACCTGTTATACAGTATATAGGCCTAGTGTTTGTGTTACAATATTCACTGTTTAAACACTATGAACGATCTGATTGTTTTAAATCTCGTATATGAGTTATTTTCTCGGAAGATTTTAGTGATTAATAGTTGTGTTCCCCATTATAACTACTAGAAGAATATACGCAATCTTTTGAACAAAGCCTGGCTGACCCGAGCGCGCACGGAAATACCCGATTCGAACTTAGTCTCTCAGACGCCGACCATTTTCATTTTGACCAAGTGTAAATATATTCAACATTTTTATGGGCGAAAACTACATGAGCGAGAAATCGTGAGCAAGATTTCCATGGACAAAAAATAGTGGGCGTAAAATCTTGTGGTTGAAATTTCATGGGCGAAAATACCTGTTGTTGCCTAACATGGGGAAACGGAAGAACCCAAGAAAAAACTCAACTACGGCCTTGAGGCCCAAAAGTGTCCCGGAACTCGAACCCGGACGATCTTCGTGACTGGCTGATTGCCTAGCCAGCGTTTCTTAAACTATGGTCCCCGGATCACCTGTGGTCCTCGAGGTCTGCCCTTGTGGTCCTTTAAAAAGGTCAGAAGAAAAAAGTAAAATTGAAACGAATTGTGTATAACACTATAGGCCTAGCTGAAAATCGCAGAGTTTGGAAATGACACAGGGCAATCGCCTTTCACTTTTTCTCTTAGTACGGACATTTTATAAAATTTATTACCCTACCTGTCTACCGACTTCCCACTCTACTCTCAGCATCAAAAGAGGGATTTAAAGCACTATAAACGTGGTGTTTCTTGCCATGTTTTCCCTGCATATCAGCTGATGACATGTGGCTAAGTACATTGGCATATCTTTCAGATGTATTCTCAAAACTAAATGAACTCAATCTCTCTCTACAAGGTAATTCTTTGTCTGTTCTCAATGCGCATGAGAAAATAAAGATATTCGAGAGGAAACTTCGTTTCCGGGTCAGTTCCATAAAACAGAGGATTTTTTCCACTATTTCCCACCCTAGAGTCTTTTTTTTTTTTTAATGATTTCGTTATTGGAAAAGAATTGTGCAGTGACAATATGTTCGCATCTCGAAACTCTGAGGTCACAATTTGAAACTTATTTTCCAAGTAAATGTGACTAATTTTCATGGGTTCGTGATCCCTTTTATTGCGATATTGAAACTAACAAACTTTCATTGAATGAAAGAGAACAGTTAATTGAACTCTCGAATGACACCGGACTTAAAATGAAATTCCAAGCGGAAGGTTTGGTTAATTTCTGGATCTCATCACAAGTGAAAAGAGAACATAGTGAACTGTATAATGGTGCTTTACAGATTATAATTCAGTTTGCCTTTACGTATCTGTATGAGGAAGGGTTTTCACCACTAACTCCAATAAAAACTAAGTACCGAAATCGACTCGATGTATGTGACTATCTCCGACTTAAGCTTACCAGCATACATCCAAATATAGAACAACTGCGCAAGAATCGACAGGCTTATCCATCTCATTAATGTGAATACCAACATTTATTTATTTTGTTTAGTTAATAAGTTAAAGATTCTAATAGCCTTGATTTATTAAAAAACGAAAATGAATTTTTTCTGTTAACAGTAGCTTGTTACGAAACCTAACAGTAAGCCTCAGAATGGGACTGATTCTCCGGCACGACCACAGCAAAGGAAAAAGGTTATAAGATTTGGTTAGCTAGATATAGAATAGACATCGTGGGAGTACAAGAGGTTAGGTTAGATGGGAATGGCATATCACAAATAGGAGATTACTTACTGTATTATGGGGAAGGAAACGATAATCACCAATTAGGAACAGGATTCTTTGTACATAAAAGAAAAAATCAGCAGTACGACCATATAAAGGATAGCTTCTATGAGGAATTGGAACACACTTTGATCAGTTACCTAGATATCACATGAAAGTTTTATTGGGGGATTTCAATGCTAAAGTAGGACGGGAGGATATTTTTAAACCAACAATTGGAAAAGAGAGCCTACACGTAAGTAGTAATGGCAATGGAGTTAGGTTAGTCAACTTTGCCACATCAAAAAATTTAATTGTCAAGAGTACAACATTCCCCCATAAGGATAGACATAAATTTCTTCACCTGACATAATTAGGAACATAAAATCCAGACGCTTGAGATGGGCAGGATATGTAGCACGTATGGGCGAATCAAGAAATGCATATAGGGTGTTAGTTGGGAGGCCGGAGGGAAAAAGACCTTTGGGGAGGCCGAGACGTAAGTGGAAAGATTATATTAAAATGGATTTGAGGGAGGTGGGATATGATGGTAGAGACCGGATTAATCTTGCTCAGGATAGGGACCAATGGCGGGCTTATGTGAGGGCGGCAGTGAACCTCCGGGTTCCTTAAAAGCCAGTACGTAAGTAAGTAAGTAAGTAAGTAAGTAACAGTAACTAAATTAGTTAAAACTAATAAAAAATTAAAATAATTAAATTAATTTTATGCTCGACCATGCCGAAATGTAGTAATTATACACCTGGTAGCAGACTTTTAATGCATGTCATTAAAGTACTCATTAAAGGTCAGGTCTTTCAGCCAATGACGACTCAGGTTACAACTGTTCAGCCAATGATAGGTCAGCTTTCTACCGTTATAAAACCGCAAGTATCGATTATTCTCGGATATGCAATCGAAAGAGAATTAGCGAAAAGTCACGGAGGCTGGAAATCCAATACTGTCACAGAAGGTTATGTTCTGTTACTATAATAATTAGCGTTAATTGCAAATAATATTCAAATAAATTCAATTTGTCATCTCGTTTTTCAATGTCTAATTTAATTTCAATGTTATCTCTGTAGGTTCTTATGGCCTAGCAAGGTCAATGTGGACATCTGTTCCTCGGAAAAAATCAATACTTTCGCGTCTGCGCACATCTCACAACATACGGGACATTGCTCAAAAATTAATAATATCAAGTTAGAAATATGGTCGAGCATAAAAAGTCGTATGAAACTCGCCTATAATGGTAATTAAGAAGCTCGTATGAAAATTATGAAACTCGCTTGCGCTCGTTTCATGAATATCCATACTCACTTCTTAATTACCTTCATTATAGGCTCGTATAATGTACTATTAATTAATTGTCTTAAAATATAAGTATACTGGTATTAAAATGTGCTACAAAAATGATAAATTTCCTTTCAAAGAAAACAAGGGTAAGGTGGTCCGCGGAACTGTTCTCACTTAAAAAAAGTTTGAGAAACGCTGGCTTAGACCACACAGTCATAGCAGGGTTGCTAGTCCGAGTGAGTTTACAGTAAAGACTTACCAACAAGCGCTGTCTCTACAGATCTAGCTGTACGAGATAAATTCTTAAATTGATTTTATCCTCTAAATTAAGTGGTGTGTAAACAGCTTGTACGAACAGATGTCTTTCTTTGTTGACATCGCAGCAAACCAGCGTTTGCTTCCAAAGCGTTTTCTGTCTGTCAGACGTCGACCCTCATAGCAATCTGCTTCACCCCAGTTTCTGCTCCCATCTCTTGGATTTAGGATGACAACTTGCGGTCTGTGGAGACTGAATGTAACCAAAGAGTGTTGGGCTGGCGCAGAGTTTGTGCATCAACAAAGGCACATTGTGACGGTTAATTGCCGAGACAGCTGCGTGGCGTGGTGCCAAGCATTCGAGGTAGGTGTCCTCTGTTCCACTTTTGGCTGGAAGTTAATTCGGCGCGAGATGTGCCAAATTTCCGGATAATGCCGAGTATTATTGGATACCTGCCAAAGCCTCTTACCAACCTTACAGCTGTTGCCATCTCTCTCTCTCTCTCTCTCTCTCTCTTTACAACGCTGATCCATCCCAATTCTTTTCAGGTTACGCCTCAAGTAAAGCGCTTTTCACTTGATGTGAATTTTATCCATATGTGACGAGCCTTAATGTAATTCTAGGGCGACATGCAATATTTGGATTAGCAAATTTATTTATTTATTTATAATTTTGCTAATAATCGTAACATAAATTATAAAATATACAGAGAAACTTTAGCTCGCCCCTGAAAGAGTAGAACTTTGCTCAGGGGCGGATTCCTGAATTGAAATTAATAATTATACAATACAATTATAATTAATAATTATACAATACAATTTGCAATTATAGTATATAAATTTAAATTTACAATTTTTCAATTTTTATAAAATCCATACATAACTTTTCAAATTTAATACTAGAACTATTAGAATTGACAAGATTAGGATATTTAAATATAAATTTGTTATATATTCTTGGGCCTAAATTACTACTATGATTAAATACTGTAACAGTGTTTCATTTTGGTTCAAACAATCTTAAAGAATTCATACTTTTTGTTTCATAACTATGAGAATACAATTCAAAATTATTTCGATTTTTATGTATGAATTTTATTAATACAATATAATAAATTTGTCTTACGTTAAGTATATTAAAGTCTATAAACAAATTTTGAGATGGAAAATCAATAGGTTTATGAAGATATATTTTAATTATTTTCTTCTGTAATAAATAAAGTGGATTAAAATTGGATTTAAATGAGCTACCCCATCCTATAATTCCATACATAATTACCGATTGAAATAAAGTTAAATATATTGAACGTAATAAACTTATTGACAAGTAATTCCTCAATAAAACAAAATAATATACTATTTTACGTAATTTATTACAAAGGTAATTAATGTGTTGGTTCCATTTTAAATGATTATCGAAAATTATGCCTAAATACTTAACATCAGAGAACTCTTTAATAATCGGACATTTACACTGTATAAGACAACAATCAGAATTATGTAATTTAATACGCCATTGCATATTCATCTTCAAAACTGTGCTATCAGATATAGAGTGTTCCAAAAGTCCCCCATCATAGGACAAATGAGGCGTTCAGAAGTCAACATGATCAACTCCTTTTCCATAGATTTTGAGATATTCAAGGTTAAAGTTGAACACGCACTATTATTTCTGTGATGTAGTCGAGAAGAATACTGCAGTCTGTGGATTTTTTACTGAACTATGGGGCAAATCACATGGGCCACTGAAAATATGGTTAATTTAATACATTGCCAACTTATAAACTCTGAATTAACCAAAAGTGGAGTTAATCATGTTGACTTCTGAACGCCTCAAATGGTAAAATATTTTTTTCTTGTTTTATGACTTATCAGAAAATCATCCTGACCGCAGGGTGGAAATGTGTGGTTGGTTCTGGACAGGACTGATGACAGGAGGTGGCCATCCTATAGATGTTGTTATGTTTTATTTAACGACGCTCGCAACTGCAGAGGTTATATCAGCGTCGCAGGATGTGCCGGAATTTTGTCCCGCAGGAGTTCTTTTACATGCCAGTAAATCTACTGACATGAGCCTGTCGCATTTAAGCACACTTAAATGCCATCGACCTTGCGCGGGATCGAACCCGCAACCTTGGTTGGTATGCCAACCAGGTCGACGCCATCCTATAGAGCGAGATATTTTCCAACGAGGCAAATATTTAAGATACTTATCTATTCTTTGGAGAAAAATTTGCAATTTTAATCCAATTTGTAAAAACTCCTTTTTTTCCCTGATTACTTGACACAAAATTAAGGTTGTTCACACAAAATAATCCCTCAAATATTGAGGGGGGGGGGCAAAGATTAAAATTTTCAAAGCGAAAACTGAAATTTGTCTGTTTTAGTCCTTGGCCCACAGTTTTTATGTTAGAACTGTCTTACTCTTAAAAGAATACACAACAGTCTGTGAAAACATTTTTTTTCCAATTAATTCCATTCAAGGAAAATATTTCGATTGATTATTTTTTTAATTCCAAACAATAGAAATATTTTAGATCTCGGAGTTTTAAATTAACTTCTAGGGCCATATTCATAGACATTCTTAGCGCAGGCCTCCGGTGGATGATCAGCGAACAAACGTTTTTCGTATTCATAAACCAGTGTTAGCGATATATGATATGATATATGATACGATATGATATGATATGATATGATATGATATGATATGATATGATATGATATGATATGATATGATATGATATGATATGATATGATATGATATGATATGATATGATATGATATGATATGATATATGATTTGATATGATATGATATGATATGATATGATATGATATGATATGATATGATATGATATGATATGATATGATATGATATGATATGATATGATATGATATGATATGGTATGGTATATGATATGATATGATATGATATGATATGATATGATATGATATGATATGATATGATATGATATGATATGATATGAGATATGGTATGGTATGGTATGGTATGATATATAATATGATATGATATGATATGATATGATATGATATGATATTATATGACATGATATGATATGACATGATATGATATATGATATGATATGATATGATGTGATATGATATATGATATGATGTGATATGATATGATATGATATGATATGATATGATATGATATGATATGATATGATATATGATATGATATTATATGATATGATATGATATGATATGATATGATATGATATGATATGATATGATATGATATGATATGATATGATATGATATGATATGATATGATATGATATTATATTATATGACATGATATGATATGACATGATATGATATATGATATGATATATGATATATGATATAATATGATATATGATATGATATGATATGATATGATATGATATGATATGATATGATATGATATGATATGATATGATATTATATGATATATGATATTATATGATATGATATGAATCCTGTACAAGTGATCACTCAATAGCCGGGGCTAGTTTAGCACGCTCGTAGCGCGGGTTAGCGAAATGTCTATGCATAGCACCCTATGGGGTTAGGTACAGATTACAGATGTAAAATATTGGAAATATTCAACATTTTTTCCTCCATTACTGCATCTTGTACAATAATGAAAATTAGTATATGTAAAACACTGTCTTTCTGCTATATGAAAAAAAAAAAATATATTTTACGATTTTTAAACAATTATTTACATTTTTTTTTTTCAAAACTCAGTTCACCTTCCAGTGATGAAGCGTTTCCCTCTTAACTCAAAAACTATCCAACATTCTGTGATGAAATTGTTTGTGTGTATTTATGCATATCATATCTACAAGATGCAAGATCACTTCCCTCTCTTTGATAGATTGTCTGATAAAGAATAAATTCATTTTAAAAATGGTCAAATATCAGTATTTTCTTCTAACACAAAATAAAAAAGTATATTTATTAAGGAATGTAGTTGAAAGAGCATGATATTGTAAACATGAGTTTCAGCATTAAAATAAAAGAGAGAGAAGATGAAAAAGTTAACAAGTTTATGAGTTATGAGGTAAACGCTTCATCACTGTACAGTAGTGAATTTTGAAAAAAAAAAAATTTAATCGTAAAAATATTTTTCTCATATAGCAGAAGTACAGTGTTTTACACATACCAATTTTCATTATCGTACAAAATGCAGCAAGGAAGGTAAAAAATGTTGAATATTTCCAAAAATTTTACTGCTGTAAGCTGTACCTAACCCGTTAAGCAGTAGGACACTGTTTGTAGTTTGGCACTTAGCTACAGTAATCGGCTTCTTTTTGGTTTCAAGAATGATGAAAATATCTCGATTCTAAGTAACATTAGTGTTAACATTAGTGTTGTAAAATGCAGTAGAATTGAACATGGAGAAAAATCATCTACATCCTAAGGGTAAGAAAAATGTAAAACCAAACACACAGCTTCCTGACTATGAAAAATAATACAGTTAAACTCTACTGCCAAATTCGCTTTGCTATCACACGAAAAATATATAAAATTAAGAGGAAGTGAAGGATTAACACTTGCAGAACTGCACTTCCGGTTTAAAGAAAGGGCGCTTCCGGTCAATAAAAACTCAGCTAATTAATTAACCAAATATTATATAGACAAAACTGATATATTTTTGAAAACTAGGAAGTTCAAGCTTTCAGATGACATAAAAATATCACATTTTTAAAGAAAAGTTAAGGGTAGATGAGTGGCTTAAGTGAAAGGGGAAGTCAACAAACAGAATCTGCGCTACTGGTTACAGGAGGATCCCTGTTCACAGCAGGGGTCTGCGCGCGTTGTAGTGTGGTGTTGCAGTGTGGTATCTAGTCCATATTTTTTCGAAGGAAATGTGAACGGCGAAAAGTATCTGGAAATGCTGGGAGATTGGATGATGCCGACGTTGGAGGTCATTGGACAACAAGACGGCGCTCCACCGCACTATGCCATGGCTGTGCGAGACTGGCTTGATGACACGTTTCCTGAACACTGGATTGGTCGAAGAGGATCCGTAGAATGGACCCAACTGTCGCCGGATTTTATCGTTGGACTTTGAATTAGCCTCGGATGTACAGCGTGAACTTTGTGATATGGTCCACCTTCGCAGCAGAGTCGAGGATGAATGCCATGCGATAGCAGAAGTTTATGTTCCCCGTGGTTCATGTCCTTCCTTGTAAGCATAGTCTATAGTCCGGGCTTCTTACTTTATATCCTGAGGGAGAAATCTAATAATTTCTCACTATTAATATATATAATGATAGTGGATTACAGTTATTGTCTAGTTGTCAGGTTGAATTTCCTTTTGCCAGCTTTGTTTCGAATTTCGGTACTGACAAATAACTTACTACAGCTGGCAATTATTTTCTATCTGTTATGTTGACAGCATCGTTTACCTTTGAAGAAGCTGCCAACTTCATGAAACGAAAGTTACTAGCGAGCGTTATTTGAAATTCGAATCTAATTATAATAATTAATAATATTAATATATAAATCTCCATACTTAGATTCATCTTCAATAAGATCTCTTCTAGTCTTACTACTTCTGACCTATTCTCTAGATTTTCTTCTTTTTATCCTTCGTTCGTCAGTCCACTCCAACCATCATCATCGGTATTCTTCCATTTTTCATCTTCTTAATGTATCCTATCTTTTGGTCCCTATCCTGAGCAAGTTAATCCAGTCTCTACCATCATATCCCACCTCCCTCAAATCCATTTATATATTTTCCTCCCATCTACGTCTCGGCCTTTCTGGATTCGCCCATACGTGCTACATGCCCTGCCCATCTCAAACACCTGGATTTAATGTTCCTAATTATGTCAGGTGAAGAATAAAATGCCTGCAGTTCTGCATTATGTAACTTTCTCCATTCTCCTGTAACTTCAACCCTCTTAGCCCCAAATATTTTCCTAAGTACCTTGTTTTCAAACATTCTGAACTTCTGTTCCTCTCTCAAAGTGAGACAAAGTTTCAAGACCATAAATCAGAGGAATACACGAATCAAGAATAACCGCTGCCGAGATGAAGTTCATGATACGCACTGCAGAAGTCACAAAATGAGACCACAAAAGAAATATTATGATATCCTGAAAGTGCTCACACCCAAACTAACATTACAATTTGTAAACAGTCAAAGGAAAAATTGGGAAAATTAAGTCAAAAGGATGGATAGAACACGCATCCCGAAACAAATTCTGCAGCATGCTCCTCATGGAGAAGATCCGTTGGTTTCCTGGTTAAGAGATGGGCAGATGTGATACCATAACAGACCACCTGGTGTAATACAGGTTTTGGAGTATGATAATTTTATTATTTCATTATTTTATTATTATTATTATTATTATTATTATTATTATTATTATTATTATTATTATTATTATTATTAAATAAACATTGGAAATGCCTGTTATTATTTGGGTGAGAAGATTTTGTCATCTAGTCTGCTCTCAAAAAATCTAAAAGAATTTATAAAACAGTTATATTACCGGTTGTTCTGTATGGATGTGAAACTTGGATTCTCACTGTGAGAGAGGAACAGAGATTAAGGGTATATGAGAATAAGGTGCTTAGGAAAATATTTGGTGCTAAGAAGGATGAAGTTACAGGAGAATGGAGAAAGTTACACAACGCAGAACTACACGCATTGTATTCTTAACTTGACATAATTAGAAACATTAAATCCAGACATATGAGATGGGTAGGGCATGTAGCACGTATGTGCGAATCCAGAAATGCATATAGAGTGTTAATTGGGAGACCGGTGGGAAAAAGTCCTTTGAGGAAGCCGAGACATAGATGGGAGGATAATATTAAAATGTATTTGAGGTAGATCGGATATGATGATAGAGACTGGATTAATCTTGCACAGGATAGAGACCGATGACGGGCATATATGAGGGCGGTAATGGGCCTGCGGTTGTAAGTAAGTATTATTATTATTATTATTATTATTATTATTATTATTATTATTATTATTATTATTTGCGTACAGTGTTATACGATTTTACCTGCTTTGCTGATATCTGGTGACTGTTGGCAATATTGAAAAAAAAAACGACGATATTAGCTTTTCAGGAACTAATCTTACGTGAATCTCACAACACACTCGAACATCACAATGTATTTGTATAAAACGTGCCGGTTTTTAATTTTTTGACACTGAATACCTTCACTTCATTAGAAACCAATTATTATTGACTACAATAAAGCCTCCGCATTCTGCAAGTTAGCTGAAAGGGAAACTGTCAAACATGAAAGTGTGTTGAATATTCTTTGAAACTGCGATGAAACAGTTCCTTTGAACCAAGCACCACAATAGTTCTGTCACTCAACCTGCAGACGGCTATTCATACAATTTCATTATACTTAAAACGAGCCGTCAGTCAGAACAAATATCTGCGTAGAGAAGAGGACTTGTAATTCGTTATTACACAACGGGAGATCTAAACTAGGCAATGGCAGAATAAACAGAAATGCTTTAATCGTGCAGGAAGTCATGAAAACAAGGCTCCGGAAATCATTATCAACACGCGTTTGAAATTCGGATATGTATCACTTCACCAGAATTTGCAAGTTCTGCAGATGAAGATCATACTAGCCTAAAACAAAAAGGAAAAAATATTATATAGAAAAAGCATTTAATGTCGAGGTTATGTTTTTCTTGTACTAATTTCGATCACTTTAACGGGCCGCATTCTACGCTATATTAAGAGACACAAGAGAACGGGTCTGAAGGTCACGAGTAACCAATGCGATGTTGTACAGTTGAGCAGATTTTCTCTCTCTCTTTTTCCTCTACTCTACTGAAACACGCACATATGTATGTCTTAAAAGTAAATCAGTGCTTAAGAGGAAATAATTAATATGTCCTTTGTTCCTTAAAAATGTGTGTTTCTTGCCACTTGTCTTGAAGTTTATTTAAATAGATAGCCTATTATAAATAAATAATAAATTTATCTTTTTATTTATTTATTTATCTATTTATCTGTCCGTAAAAGAGTTAAAAACCATAGGACTTGCCAAATAAATAAAGAAAAAGCAATAATTAACACAGAAAAGAATAATTAAAATAGATTAAATTACAATAAATCAGCACCAATGTCAATCCACATGTATTTCATCTAAATTGTAGGAATAGAGGTAAGTTTTCAGTGAGATGTGATACAAAAGTTAGATTAGTGGACGTATAGAAAAAACTTTACATTCTACAGCAATTATTTATGGCAATTAAGTTTGCATAGTACTAATTAGTGTTATGAAACTTCAAAATTTTATATAAATAATTAATACACTTGAATGTTAAAATGTATGCCAAAACATGGAAAATGTATTTACTTTTCTGTCTATGTTGAATCACAGTCTAGTATATACAGTCACGAAGCTCGAGTTGTTGAGGGTATTAGGAACAATAGACTGTGCCGGTACTATTTCGCATTGTCTGTGATGAGGCGATAGTCGCGATCCTAGTAGTTAGCAACTATCTATGGATGCATATTCCCTATGTATTGAGCTTCGTGACTGTATATACTAGATGCGGTTGAATCTTCTCCAGGATTACAAGACCTGAAGTTTTACTTAGGCGAAAACGGAAAGTAACCTCTTCGTCGTCAAGTTGAGCAAGAAGTAATTTCGTTTTCTAATACATTTTGGTTGTTTTTATTTTGCACAGGAAAGTGATAATATTATTCACTCCTTCGCTATCAACTACATAATTAATTACCAGTTTCACCTCCATTTTTCATAGAATTAAATTAGCGAAATGGCCAAAATCTGATCCTTGGCCGATTTCATCAAAATGTTACTAATCTACAATTAATTAATTGTCATTTAATTTAAATATGGAAGTTAAATCATATTTAATTCTTTTATATTTCATCGAACTAATACGCGTTTAAAATAAAGTCCATTAATTTAATCTACAGAAAACAGAATATATGTGTTTAGGAAAAGATGTGGGTGACCTCATACTTGAAACAGGAAAAATTAAAAAATGTGAATCCTTTAAATATCTTGATCAATAATCACAAATATAGGTACATGTGAGAGAGACATTCAAAATAAAATTGCTTTGGCAAAAAATGCTACCAAGACTTTACATGGAATAATCTGGAATAAAAATATTACAAAAGAAACTAAAATTAAAATCTACAAGAGTATAATACAGAATATTTTATCATATGGAAGTGAAACTTGGTCCATGACAGAACTACAAAAAAACAAAATTAGAACAGTTGAATTCGACTATCTTAGGAGAAGTCTTCAAATAACAAGACAGGATAAAATTAGAAATGAACTCCTTTGGAAAGAAATGAACGTCACCACATCTGTTGTTAAGAGAATAGAAAATCAAACTCTGAAATGGTATGGACATGTACAAAGAATGGGCAACGAAAGATGGCCCAAAAATATATATCAATGGTCACCCCCAGGAAAAAATAAACGTGGTAGACCAAAATTGAAATGGAAAACCCATGTCAGAGCAATAATGGATGACAGGAATTTGGAAGAAGGAGATTGGAACGATAGATATACAGTATATGGAAACTGAAGACGGCGAACCTATAAGTGGGAAAAAGCCGAAGAAGAAGAAGAAGAAGAAGAAGAAGAAGAAGAAGAAGAAGAATTTAATTCCCAATAAATCATCACGGCCTTCGGAATCATAGTAAAATAGTAATTTCGAAGGTCATGTGCCCTGTTAATGTAAGCAGTGACCTTTGTAGTGACTTCATTTGTTATATAAATATTACGACAATAAAATGTAATCATGAATAGAGGTAATTTCAAAACATATTAAAATTATCGAAAAAAAAGATGGAGTGGGAGAATTTAGAAGAAAAGAGGAAAGGTTAGAAATAAATAGAAATAGATTTCAATACAAAAAACTTCATCCCAATGTCTTCAGCAATACTGAAGACAAAACGGGATATGAAAGTAATACAAGGAAATATCATGCAACAAGCAAAATGGATTTGCGTTATTTCAGTGTCTTAAAATGTAACCTAATATTAGGCTTAGATGAAAAAATTTTTATTCATATTAAAGTTGCTGTAATTTAGGCAACTGAAGATTGATTAAACGTTTCTTCAAAAAACATATAATTTATATTCATTTTTTCTGACTTTTGTATATTCGATTCCCTCATCGTTTCAAATACATATCATTTTACCTTTCCAAATTATTTGTAATACGCTTTGTCAACTCTGGCAACCTTTTCATAAGGGAAGCTAACTTTCTTCTTCTTCTAAATAATATTATGAAGTACTTAGCCCCTAACTATCAGAAATCCTAAATCACATTCTGTACTATTCTGCTTAGCCTAAACCTCATTTGAAAATCTTTTTCGTCCATTGTATTTAAAATAATCTTCTCTTTCGAAAATTATCTTCGCCCGTCTTGGTAAGAAGTCATTTTCAAATATCAAGTTCACCATTGTCCTCGCCACGATGAAAATTATTGTCGTTAATGTAGGATTAATTATTTAAATGATCAAATATTGACCAATTAACTTAAATGTAGTTTAATGAGAGCTTAAAGCCCAATTTGTGTTGGTGAAATGCACCGTCCCCTTAAGTACCAATTAAAAAGACTTTAAGTAGCAATTAAAGTTAAATATGTTTGGTGAAATCGGCCCTAACTTAGCGCGCTAATCTGTCTTTAAATGTGTGGTGAACTGCAAATTTGGCTAGGTCTTACTTAAACTAAGATTTAATGAAGACTTAAATTTAAGTATGGATGGTGAAATTGGCCTTAAGTCTCTAGATCAGCCGTGGCGAAAATGTGACTCACGAGCACATTGTGGCTCGCAATGATAGCTATGCATTTCTCTTGCTTCCTACCTCCCCCAACCCCCACCCTCTCACTCACTGGAGTCAAACTCCGTTCCACTTGTATTTGTCTCTGACCTGCGAGTGGCGTATCGTCGCAATATCTCTCTCGAAACCATGTACCTCTACAAAAACGAAAGTTTCAAGTAGGATGGGAGGCCGCATTTTTTTGCTGCCAATATGGTGAGAATATTAAATGTATGATTTGTTCACAAGCATTACGAGGAAAACGGTTGTATAACATAAAACGGCATTATACTACATGTTACTGATGAAACATTAACAGGTCGTGTTGTTATTGTTGTTATTATTATTATTGTTATTATTATTATCATCATCATCATCATCATCTCTGTACATCGATCCTTTTTCAGCAGATGTACGAATAATGCGATTAGATCTTCAATTTAAACTCACAGATTTACAGTGTGATGTTAAATGAAAGCTAGATGTAAGAACTTTACAAATGTTGAACTTTTCAAATCTTTGCCAAAAAATAAATATCCGAAGCTTCGTTCTTTCGCTTGCTATTTTTTTTATTTTATTTTTTTTTTATTTTATTGGGTTATTTTACGACGCTGTATCAACATCTAGGTTATTTAGCGTCTGAATGGTATGAAGGTGATAATGCCGGTGAAATGAATCCGGGGTCCAACACCGAAAGTTACCCAGCATCTTGCTCTTTTGAAGCCATGTTCGCTACAACTTACGTTTGTGAAAAATTATTTTCAACAATGAAAATACTAAAAACCAAATTTAGATCACGACTGACAGACAAATACCTTCGTGATCAACTACGACTGGCAGTAAGTGACATAATTCCCGATTTTGAAACTCTGTCGCAGAGATATGCTGAAGACAATTAATTTTAGGTTGTGATAATGTGTCCTATGTTTCATTGTTCATTTCTTTCTTCGTTACACGTACTAAACATTAGTTTGTCACCTTGTACTGTATAAAATTACATTTAAGTTCTTGACGTAAGGAAAATCAAATCCGTTAATAAGTCAGACAGTTGCTTCACTTCCCCTTTGGGTGTCCGCCCCCGCACGTTGCAGATTACACAGTGGCTCGGCGCACGATCACATTTTCGCCACGGCTGCTCTAGATACATATTATATCTGGAAGGAAGACGGCGTGGTTGCAGTGGCGTGGGTTTTGCGCGATATCTAAGGCAGCAGAGTACACCACACGATCTATCCAGGTGGCATTCCGACAGCGATTGTTAGCCTATCTTAATGCGTATCATCCACAGAGTACTTCGACACCGACTTGTCGTAGAGCCACATATTATTTACAATTAATGTATTATGGTGGCAGCTGTCGAAACATTCTGGCTCTCGTCCTCGCCCAAGCTGAATCTCGTGTTAACAAACATCAAGCAGCGTCTAGTATCATTTTAAGACGGCTATATTTAAAGCAGCCTACTCCAAGATTGGCGACCTATACAACATATGTATTCTTGTTGGCGAATTACTGAAAGAACTCCGAGCACGATAGTGGCAACTGCAGCAGATCTGTGACTGCGAACCAGAAATACTGATGAGCAAATAACGCGCCTTGTCTGCACTTTAAAGAATCCAGTATGAACTGAGTTTAAGATGAAGCCAGCAAATGTTACAAAAGTCTTCGGCGCTGCTTCATTGAATCAATATTACACCAGGATGTTTATTGTTGTTTATTGTTAGTAAAATAACATGTACAAAAATACAGTCTTAATTCTTCCCTGAAGGAGTAAAAACTCGTGCTCAGGGAGTTATCTAAACACATACTTAACACAAAGATAATTATTTGACACATAGTGGGGCAAGGAAAAAAATTATAGGAATAAATTAACTTTAAAAATATAATTTCAATTTTAACGATTTAACTCCTACGAATACAAATACATATTACATCAATATATATTCTTTAAAAATTAAGTTCCTAACGCTATTTTTGGAATTTCTGATACTAGAATTTTTCAAATTTGGGTATTTTTCAATTATTTTATTATATAACCTTGGACCAAAGTAGGTACCATGGCTAAGAGCTATGCTTGTGAAACACTTTGGTTCCTCTAGTCGTATAAAATCGGATCTTTTAGTTCCATATTTATGATGATACATTTTAAATTTATTTGCGATTTTTGTGTATGAAGTTTAATAAGACAATATAATAAATTTGTTTAATTTTCAAAACATTAAAATCAGTGAACAAAAGCTCGGGTGAATAATAAATTGGTTTATTAAGGCATATTTTAATGATTCTTTTCTGAATAAGTATTAACGTACTTGTAGAAGTTTGCAGATTACATAAATTAAATATTAGACTCCTCAGCAAGCCCATTATCTCTCTTCTGTTTAGTTTTTACGACGTTATTTGTTCCAAAATTCAGTACTTTATTTCCCATCAAGATCTGAAAATTGAATTTCAGTAATATCAATTTGCTTCAATGCAATTACTTTAGTAATATCTGCTTATCTACCTGTCCCTTTCTGTCTGTGTCTCTGCCTGTCTGTCTCTTTCTGTCTGCCTTCTCTGTCTGTCTGCCTGTCTGTTTATCTGTCTCTTTCTGTCTGCCTGTCTCTTTCTGTCTGTCCCTCTGTCTCTTTCTGTCTGTCTGCTTGTCTGTCTCTCTGTTTCTGTCTGTCTGCCTTCTCTGCCTGTCTGTATCTTTCTGTTCCCCTGTCTGCTCGGCTGCTCGGTTGTCCACATATCCACCTATCTGCCTATAGGCCTATAACTATGTACGCATATCTACCTATCTATTCGATTTATCAATGGTATCTCTTAATGTGTGAAATTGTGAGAGTTTATCTTGAAGATCTTTATCGTAGCTCATAACATAAATTTCATAAATAACTGAAATTCATTTTTAAATAATATTATTTGTTATAATATTTTATGCTCGACCATGCCGAAATGTAGTAATTATACACCTGGTAGCAGACCTTTAATGCATGTCATTAAAGTACACCTACTCATTAAAGGTCAGGTCTTACAGCCAATGACGACTCAGGTTACAACTGTTCAGCCAATGACAGGTCAGCTTTCTACCGTTATAAAACAGGAAGTATCGATTATTCTCGGATATGCAATCGAAAGAGAATTAGCGAAAAGTCACGGAGGCTTGAAATCCAATACTGTCGCACAAGGTTATGTTATGTTACTATAATAATTAGCGTTAATTGTAAATAATATTCAAATAAAGTCAATTTGTCATCTCGTTTTTCAATGTCTAATTTAATTTCAATGTTATCTCTGTAGGTTTTTATGGCCTAGCAAGGTCAATGTGAACATCTGTTCCTCGGAAAAAAATCAATACTTTCGCGTCTGCGCACATCTCATAACATACGGGACATTGCTCCAGGTCAGATACAATAAAATTAATAATATCAAGTTAGAAATATGGTCGAGCTTGCGCTCGTTTCATAAATATCCATACTCGCTTCTTAATTACCTTCATTATAGGCTCGTTGCATAATGTACTATTATCTTTCGAGCTTTTATCATTGAACACCATAAAATTTCTCTATATGTTGATGAAATTATTGACAGTTTAAAGTGAACGGAAACCCCAACTATCCGTCCAGTCGAGAAAAACCAATGATAGTTTACAATGATCAGAAATCCTAACTCTCCGATCAGTCTTAGCTCAGAATGACACTGACGAGCATTTCTGCCACGAAGAACAGCAATTTTCACGTGTGACCGCTGTTCAGCTTTACTTACATCCATCTTGGAGCACAGCCTCTAGCATGCTAACTTTTGCGTGTGCTGTCAGCTAGCCACCAATACACACAGACGCAATCTGACGGTGGATCCCGGGCGTAGAGTGTACAACAGTTTTTCAAACGTATATACTGAACTAACCACATTTTCGAGTTATTCGGAAGATATACTGTCGGTGACACAACTCATCTGCCCTGAATCTTGGGGAAGTTAGGGGTGTTGTTTAGAGGGGTGTGAGGCTAACTTTGGAGAAAGCGGCTAGCTAACGGTACTTTTGGTGTGAATACACTCTGCTTAATCCCCTTTCTATTTTCTCCAAAAAAAAAAAAAAAAAAAAAAACATTTCACTCTCTACATTTGTACTTGGAAGACTAAAGTGAACGTTTGCTTAATAGAACTGCTGGTGTAAATATATATTCAAAGTTAAGACGTAGCAATATAACTTTCATGTGTAGTGTACTCCATAGTAACGTGACGCGAAATTGGTAAATCATTGTTTTTATAATGCATGCTACATTGTACAGGTACATCATTTTATTTTTACTTCAATTTTTATTGTACCTGAGTTTTTGAATGTACTTCACTCCCACCCCTTCTACTAATGAAGTTCAACCATCCTCCGCACAGATACAAGACCGCAGAAAGTAAGCAGTACTGAGTTACTGAGTACAGTACGTTCCAGAAATATGTTCGGTTTTCCAGTGACGAAAGATCTTTCAATATTGAATCATATTTTCGCACAGGTACTGTCCGTTTGCCTACGTCGCATCCCGATTTCCCCCACCTGCTTCTGCTCGCCCCTCTGTAAAAGCTGGGCTGTCTTAGCTCTTTTCTGAAAACATTAATTTCTCTTAGGAATTGGACGTTTACTTAATATTATACAGCTGTTTAATTTAACTTAAATAAAAGGGCCTCGTTAAGTAATTAACTGTCACGTGATTTCCTCCCTTTCTACAATCCTGCGGCATAACCACTTGGACGGACAGTAGATAGCATGTCTGAGTAATTTTATATTTTCGGGTCGGCCGGAAGTGAAGATTGAATTTACAGTACGTAGAGTAGGTAGAGAATTATTTCAACATGAGTTACTAGTACGAAGGACGAAACTGGCAATTGGAATTAGATGCAATAGTCTATAGTGCGATAATATGCACAAAAAAACTGAAGCCTGTATCGAAATGAACGGCCACCATTTTCAAAATTGTGTTTAAATATTCATATTATGATTATTTTTCAATTTAACTTCTTTCTCTATATTGTACGCTAATGTGCTGTAGACAGTATAATATACACCGCATAATGAATACGTTCGCATGGATGACTCACTTCGTGAGTAAAAACACTTATTCTTAATACAGTACTGTACTTTGATTAAAGAAAAACCTAATGAAAATTATCAAACTCAAGATCGCGATATTTCCTAGTTTACGTAAATGGATGAACTACTTTTCTTCCTTCCTATACCTAGTAGAGTGATTTGTGTTTTACGCCAGTATCATCGAACTCCAGTCTTGGAGGGGGGAGCAAGCGGTGTTTCCGGTTCTCTAAAGGTATAGACAGGTTAATATTAAAATGTTAGTAAAAATAAAATGATGTCCCTGTATTTCTGACTTTCTCTCCATCTACTTCATCCACTACTAGTGCGAAACTACTACCCCAACTCCGCATTCCTTCCAGGGCTGATGAACTGTGTCACTAACAGTAACATAGTTGCCTTGACTTATGCAATGTGCCGGAAATGTCTAAATTTCATCAATACTCTTTGTGCTTGATAATGATGCTCGTCACGTAGCTTCCAAAATGATTAATTTACCTAATATGTGGAACTGGGAAATTCTGGAGCATCCTCCGTATTCTCCGGATATGAGACTCTGCGACTACGACGTTTCCCTAAGATGAAAGAACCACTGAGAGGGGTGTGCTTCAGAAATAGACATTATAATAGCTTTGGAGCAGTCAATTAGAAGCGTAGAGGAAAATGACACTGTGGATGGCAACCGTAGCCTTCCAGAGATTTGGAAACGGGTAAGCTATGTGATATTGAAGGAGATTACTTTAAAGAACTGTAAGTATGTCAATTATGAGTAAATATATTTTGTTCTTAATCACAGTGTTGCCACTAATTTTTGAGTGATCGTTGTATTATTTATTGCGCGTAAATACAGGGATATCATTTTATTTTTACTAACATTTTTAATATTAATTTGCCTATACCTCTGGATCAACGCCGTTTGCTACCCCTTCCCACAACTGGAGTTCGATGATACTGACGTAATATACAAACAAATCACTTTACTAGGTATAGGAGGGAAGAAAAGTAGTTCATCCATTTACATAAACTAGGAAATATCGCGCTTTTGAGTTTGATCATTTTCATTAGGTTTTTGTTTAATCAAAATACAATACAGTATTAACAGTGAGTGTTTTTACTCACGAACTGAGCTATCCATTCGGACGTATTCATTATGCAGTGTATATTATACTGTCTACAGCACATTAGCGTAAAATATAGAGAATGAAGTTAAAATTGAAAAGTAATCATAATATGGATATTTAAACACATTTTTGAAAATGGTGGCCGTTCATTTCGATACAGGCTTCAGTTCTAATGTGCATATTATCGCACTATAGACTATTGTACCTAATCCCAATTACCAGTTTCGTTCTTCGTACTAGTAAACTCATGTTGAAATAATTCTGTATCTACTGTATAAAAGAGTATCTTACGTACTGTAAGTTCAATCTTCACTTCTGCCCGATCCGAAAAGATAAAATTACTCAGACATACTATCTACTCTCCGTCAAAGTGGTTATGTCGTAGGGTCGTAGAAAGGGGGGAAATCACTTGACAGTTAATTGCTTAAGGAGGCCCTTTTATTTAAATTATTTTAAACAGTTGTATAATATTACGTAGACTCCAATTCCTAACAGAAATTAATGCTTTCAGAAAAGAGCTAAGACAGCCCAGCCACTAGCTAGCGATAAAAGCTGGTGGGGGAAACCGGGATATGACGTAGGCAAATGGACGACAGTACCTGTGCGAAAATTATTCAATATTGAAAGCTCTTTCGTTACTGGAAAACGCGAACATATTTTTGGAACGTACTGTTTGCTATGCTATTATGACTGTATATGCGGTCTTGTATCTGTGTGGAGGACGGTTGAACTTCATTAGTAGAAGGGGTGGGAGTGAAGTACATTCAAAAACTCAGGTACAATAAAAATTGAAGTAAAAATAAAATGATGTCCCTGTATATGAATGAATGATTATTTTAATTATTGTTACGAAATCATAATTTCTGTTCTGATTAAGTAGCCTAGACCATCCTTGCTTCGTCTTCTGGAGGACTCCAGAATACTTATGTCTAGAGATGGGAACGATATATCGGTTTTTACGAAATACCGATACTTTCTTTTCGATATATCGGTAGCGAAATTTTGATTCAATGTATCGTATTAATTATCGGTTTTCTCATAAATTTATCGGTTTTTTCAACAACAATTTCCACACTAGGCAACTCCGATAATTCCCGAGAGATTGCGCTAATAAATGTGGACAGTCACATAAGTTAATTGTGCAATATCCAATACAATCAATACCTTGCTCAAATTGGCTGGACTGGAATTCGAATTCAAACTGTTTAATATGCAGCGCCAAATTCAAAATGCAGCATATGCGAACTTGAGACAGACGGGAGGTTTAACTACTAGTGTTTTGATATTGTTATTAATGTTCTTCAAGACAGGAGCAACTCCCACCCTGAAAGGGAACAGTCTGACCTCAAAATGGGTAGGTCTATCTATCAAAACTTTTATTTCTATATTCTGAAATGGAAAGAGAAACAAGGATTTAATACCGATATGATATTTTTGTTTACGGCTATGATTTCTGTGCAAAACCAAGTACTATCATTCTGTTTTCTTATATCTTTTAGTGCATAAAAACTCTATCCCTATTATCATCACCATTGTTGTTTGAAATGTTGGAGTATAACAAAACTTGCAATGGGAACTTACTATAAAAGGATTGTATCAAATCAACTGTGAAGTTTGTTAAAACTTGCAACATTCTAAGTACGGTTTACTTACATTTAGAAATAATTACAAGTTCTGTTTACTTACATTTAAAAATGACTACGTTGTTAGGTAGAAAAGAGCATTATATCTGTGTCCTGGATTGAATCCTATATAAAATTAGAATAATTGAATCGTATTCCAATCTCAAATACTCAACCATGTAGAGTTCACTTAACTCTTTCCCACTATATCATTTAAGCTCACCTTACCTCCACCATAAGTTTGATTTAGGTTAGGACCTATGTAGGCCCCTATTGCTTATTGTTACAATTTTATATTTATGCTTTTGACTGTTATGATTTTAATTTCAATGGTAAAAAGAAGTAATTGATTAACTAGCGGACTTATTCGTGTTAATGATGTAAGTCTGTATGGCTTACAGCTGTTTCGGTGCTTCATCACACCATTCTCAGAGCCTACTAGATCTCGGCGTCATCTCGAACTTCTCTGCCTGTTGTGTGGGTGCGTTTGATTGTTGAA
The DNA here is from genome assembly GCF_040183065.1 of Periplaneta americana. Taxonomy (NCBI): domain Eukaryota; kingdom Metazoa; phylum Arthropoda; class Insecta; order Blattodea; family Blattidae; genus Periplaneta; species Periplaneta americana. The sequence goes on from NC_091123.1 coordinate 152,463,338, forward strand.
AAGTGGAGTCAAATAGTGTGTGTGTGTGTGTGTGTGTGTGTGTGTGTGTGTGTGTGTGTGTGTGTGTACTGAAATTGATCTGTGTGTTGAGAATTTGATCGGGGTGTGTTTTAGTGTGTTTGTATATTTCGTATTGTTCTAGTGTGTTGAGCTTTGGTTCTTGGGTTGTACGTGTAGGATTTCCATGTCCGCATTTATGTTATTGTATGTATGGTTAGCATTGGTTATGTGATCGGCGTATGTAGATGTATTGTGTCCTCTGGTTATTGCTTTAATGTGTTCGTTTACATACGCCGACCACATAACCAATGCTAACTATACATACAATTACATAAATGCGGGCATGGAAATCCTACACATACAATCCAAGAACCAAAAACTCAACACACTAGAACAATACAAAATATACAAACACACTAAAACACACCCCGATCAAATTCTCAACACACAGATCAATTTCAGTACACACACACTATTTGACTCCACTTTTCAACAATCAAACGCACCCACACAACAGGCAGAGAAGTTCGAGATAACGTCGAGATCTAGTAGGCTCTGAGGATGGTGTGATGAAGCACCGAAACAGCTGTAAGCCACACAGACTTACATAATTAACACGAGTAAGTCCGCTAGTTAAACAATTACTTATATTCAAATGTTAAAAGTAGTGTACGCAAGATTCAAAATGGGTAAAAAATAAAAATTAAAATTTAAGTAATCTCAGTAAATGTACACCTAAAAATGCAATTTGCTTATGGAATAGCGATATATCGATATATTTTCTGCGATATATATCGATTATCGAAATTAGGCTTGGAATATATTGCAATATTAATATATCGGTGTTTAAATTATTTCTTCCATCACTACTGATGTCATTTGTTTCCTACCAGGCGTTGGCCTGACCTCTCAGTATGAGATGATGTCGGGATGCTGTAACGGACGTTTCAACAATCAATCCAGTGTGCTTGTAGTTTGTAGCCTTCAAGCTGTATACACAGGAAGAGGAAAGACTGTTTGTAGAAAGATTTTAATGGATCCACAGCTGTGATTTAAAACGTTTCTTGTGGCACTGAGTGCGGTTCGTCAGCTATGTTTCTCCCTTTCATAAACGCCTGTGGCACTTTGCCAGCAGCTGACTGTTCTCTGACACGCGGCACTCGACAAAAGATTGCTCTTTACCTGACTTCGGCGGTAGACAGTCGTAGTGAATAAACAGCTTAGATTTCATTAATAGGCACATCTTATTGGTTGTCAAGTTGTCAAGTGTTTAATAAATAAATAATTGTCAAAGAATTTATTTTTATTTAATCAGCGTTCGTAATCTCTGATATTTATGAAATTGATGGTCAAATTTGAGTGTAATACTTATGACACAGTTGGCAAAATTGTCAACTGTGTTATGAATTATTACGTAGCAACATTAGGGCCTATACCGTGTGGCAGTGTTACCACTTTTGGTACAGTTGTACGGAAGCTCAAAACGGATTTCGTGAAGGAAGAGTTTGTGTAGATGACATATTTAGTGTAAACCAAATAATAAAAAAAAAAAAACATAGTGAATGTAATATACCAACATATATGGCATTCATTGGTCCCGCGCCGTGGCGTCGCGGTCTAAGGCATCCCGCCTAGGATTCGCGTTACGGAATGCGCGCTGATTCGATTCCTCATAGGGGAAAAAAATTTCTCATGAAGTTTCGGCCAGTGTATGGGACCGGTGCCCACCCAGCATCGTGATGCACTTGGGGAGATACGATAGGTAGCGAAATCCGATTGTGAATACCAGCTATAACGGCTGGGGGGATCATCGTGCTAACCACACGATACCTCCATTCTGGTTGGATGATCGTCCACCTCTGCTTCGGCATGTGGGCGTGAGGCCAGCGGCCGGCTGGTCGGTCTAGGCCCTTCACGGGCTGTAGCGCCACGGATTATTATTATTATTATGATTATTATTATTATTATTATTATTATTATTATTATTATTATTATTATTATTATTATTATTATATGGCATTCATTGACTACGAAAAAGCCTTTGATAAGGTTAATAGAAATAAATTATGGCGTATTTTAGAACAAAAAGGTATACCGAAACATTTCATAACAATAATAAGAAGTTTATTTAGTATTAGTATTAGTATTTAGTATTTATTTATTTAACCTGGTAGAGATAAGGCCGTCAGGCCTTCTCTGCCCCTCTAGCAGGAGATTCGAACTAAAATATGAACAATAAAATTACAATTAGTATTAAATTTATAATTACAATTACAAATAACATTACAATTAGTATTAAATTTACAATTACAATAAAATCAAAGTACGAAAAGATTACCTGAATAATTAAAGCTAGATAATTTATCATAGAGAAACAGAGAATATTTTATATTTACTGAATTAAAAATTAAATCTAGAATAACAAGATTGTATACTGATGAAATTACTGAATATTGAAATATTTTGTGATAGATTAAAGAAACTATTTACAAGAAATCAATTACTGACCAAGTGCCTAGTAAGTTTTCGTTTGAATTCAATTTTATATGTAGACAACAAAATAATAATAGAAACAAGAACAAAGAATGAGGATAAAGTAGCAACAATTAACAGACTCATTTTAAAATTAAGAACAGGTTTTTAGACACAATTTTATTTGCAGATGACCAAGTTCTAACCTGTAGCTCATAGGATAATTTACAAAAAGCCATATACCAATTAAATACTCTAAGTAAAAAGTACGTATTAAACATCTCCATAGCCAAAACAAAAGTTCTAGCATTCCAAGTGTCCAATACAATCAGGGCTAAAATAATTTTAGAAGGAGAAATGATAGAACAAGTAAACAATTTTAATTATTTAGGCTGCAGTGAATCATACGTTAAAAATGACGATGTAATAAAGAAGATTAATAAATTTAACTATATATGTGGAATAATAAAAAGAAACCTCAAACAAACTAGGAAAGAAACGAAATTAAAACTTTATAAAGTAATGGCAGTGGCCATGTTGCTATATGGCTCGAAATGTTGGACATTAAGAAAAAGTGAAGAGAGAAAAATAGAGGCCGCAGAAATGCGATTCCAAAGGAGTATAGCTGGCTACACTTTGTTATACAAAAGGAGAAATTATGACATAAGAAAGGAATTAGGCATCTTTAAACTAATAGAGAAGATACACCAATAGAGAACTAAGTGGAGGGAACATGTGGAAAGAATGGAAGAATACCGCATTTCAAAACTGCTATTAGATTACAGACCAACAGGCAAAAGAAACATTGGCAGACCAAAGAAAAGATAGACTCAACAAATGTTTAATGCATGAGACTGGAACAAGCCTTTAGAGGCTTAAACTTTGATGATGATGATGATGATGATGATGATGATGATGATAATGCTGATGATTGTACGAATTTTATACAATTTTAAATAGTCTGTACGCTCGTACGTTCAGTGCATATTTTTTGGTACAATTTGATATAATTTAGTACAACCTGTACTTTTATTTTATAATGTGAAACTGAAAAATTTAATGATTTATGAGCTACCAATGTTAAATTACTGGTAGAAACAGTATGCTTATTGTCAGTTGTCAAGTATGGTCCCTAATGGTAGAAAGTTTGGGCGCCCCTGCTGTAGAGGATTCGAGGCTAAGAAAATAGTATTGGTTTTATAGGCCTTGCCTAGTAACTGTAGAGGTTGTGTGGTAAATGTCACTTGCTGGAATAGCCCCACATGCCCAATGGCTTTTTCTGAATCTGAAATCCTCTATAATTATCATAATTGTAGTCTCTAATAAGCAATAAGACTCTAATCTAAGCACTTCACGTGTACGCCATTTTATTTATTTTATTGGGTTATTTTACGACGCTGTATCAACATCTTGGTTATTTAACGTCTGAATGAAATGAAGGTGATAATGCCGGTGAAATGAGTCCGGGGTCCAGCACCGAAAGTTACCCAGCATTTGCTCGTATTGGGTTGAGGGAAAACCCCGGAAAAAACCTCAACCAGGTAACTTGCCCCGACCGGGATTCACGCCATTTTAAAACCGTACTAAAGGCTTTAGTTAAATGACATAATATGTATATAAAATATCACAGCCTTAGCTGGCGTGTCCAAAGCAGCAGTTAACTCATATTGAAACTCGTCTTTCGACCCTCACCCGCCCACTAGCCCTATCCGAAGATGCGAGGTCTGACGCAAAGTTTTAAACGCTCCCGAAATATCTTAGTGACTGCTAGATGTGACTGCTTCCTCAACCTTCATCACTTCCGGACCGGTGGGCGGATCCGATGGTTAATTGCCATCTCACCTAAGTTTTTTCTTGATGTAAGCAAAGAGAAAGTCGTATTTCGTCCTATTTAAGATATGAAACAGACTTACGTATGTATGTATGTGTGTATGTATGTATGTATGTATGTATGTATGTATGTATGTACGTACGTTATGTATGTATGTATGTATGTATGTATGTACGTTATGTATGTATGTATATATGTACGGTATGTATGTATGTACGTTATGTATGTATGTACGTTATGTATGTATGTATGTTATGTATGTTATGTAATGTATGCATGTATGTTAAGTATGTATGTATGTTATGTATGCTATGTATGTATGTAGGTATATATATATGTATGTATGTATGTATGTATGTAAGTATGCATGTACACTTGATATCCACATACAAGAAACTCTATAGCCCGTTAGATCATTCGTAGACGCACCGTTCACCAAAGGGCTAGAGCAGAGCGGGCATTTCTAGCCTTTAAACGAGATGCAAGAGTGACGAGAATATCAGAATCGCATACAGGCTCACGCTTAATAGTACTTTATGCAAGGAGCCTATAATGATAGTAATTAAGACGCGAGTATGTTTATGAAACGAGCACAAGCGAGTTTCATAATTTTCATACGAGCGTCTTAATTACCATTGTAGTCAAGTTTCATACGACTTTTTATGCTCGACCATATTGATTTTTTCCTGCAATTGGTGAAATGAATTTGCGGGAATGTGCATAGTGAAAGGCTGGAAGATGACGGTGAATTGATGTTAATTTGTGTGTTGTTTTTTTCGGCCGAGTTTAATATTGTCAAACCTCGCGCTAGTTGTCTTTCGATTGCATATCCGAGAATAATCGATACTTGCGCTTTCATATTGCTACAATGGTATTTTCTGATTGGTGGAACACCTGAACTTTAATGAATAGGTGTACTTTAATGAGGTCCATTAAAGGGCTGTTTCCAGGTGTATAATTACTACATTTCGGCATGGTCGAGCATAAAAGATATTCTACATCTACGTCACTGTTATACCACTGTTATACAAATGCAACTTGTGTGATCAGTGCAATAATTACTAAAGTTTTAAAATCACCCATTTTATTGGCTCACATTGTATATTTAATTTTATACACGTTTCGATTTTTTAAGAGTTTAGTTTTGTCTGTTAAGTTTCACATGAGATTTGTGCAAAATTATGTTAATTTATAACAAAAGAAAACCGTCTTTAATTCCCTAGAAGATTCTTCGCTTGATAGTACTGTATCTGTAGGGAAGCGAACAGCGCTTCAGAAACTGGTTGCGAATGTGTTCTGTTCATATTTCTTCCAATTCTAAACATACTCGTACTTGCTGTGCAGTTAACAGCATCAAGTAGCCTCTCGCACACGGGGGATTGATGTCCCGTCGCTCGCCTCTTGTTCCCCGGGGGTAACGAAAAAAAAATGTAGAGTAATGAAATCCGAGCTCTATTTATAGCCTATGTTCTATATAGCGAGCATTCCTGTCGCGTCCTTTACTTTTCCAGGCGCACACCTTTCAAGATTATAATTATCAGAGTGAAACGTCGGATCACGCTAGCGACACTTGCTTTGAGGGTTCGCGACGAAAGTGAGCGAAACAAATTAGGCGGAAGACAAAGGAGCAGCGTTGTCTAATTTATTTTACAATTCATTTTGTCTTCAAATAAATCTAATATAATATAATGAAAATATTTTGAGTTCAATTCATAAGATTTATCTATTTTCAAATGTTTATTTGCTACAACATGTATAGAATATTAACGTTTTCGCCTTTTCGGCATCATCAGATATGTTAAAGAACACGTAATCTAAACCTTGAACATTATTTATTAATAATTTATTAATAATCTATTATTGATTTTATAAATTTGTCCTTTAAATATATTGATATTACATCACCATTTTACTCATAATTAACAAATTCAACTATTAAGTCTTTTCCACCAATATTAATTATTGCTGACATTCGTATTTTTTAATAATTTAATGCAAGATATAATATAATATGCTTGTCTTTTTAATCATTTCATATGTGTTTCGTAACATGAGTTATATGTATCTGCAATCATATCGACCTTCCAAATTTATATTTCCTGGAAATCATTTTCTACATAAACCTTTTTACTTATAAGACATACTACATAGAACTCATGAAAATCTATCTGTCACGCATATTACAATGTACAGTCGTTAATTTGTTCAAGGTTTAGATTACGTGTTTTTTAACATATCTGATGATGCCGAAAAGGCGAAAACGTTAATATTCTATACATGTTGTAGCAAATAAACATTTGCAAAATAGATAAATCTTATGGATTGAACTCAAAAAAATTTCATTATGTCGTTAAGTTTCTTTTTACAGGTTAAGGGATAATTTCTCTATTTCTGATATGTGTGGCGGCACAAAAACATATTTTGCTGTACTGTACACTTGGTCAAAATGAAACTGGCCGGCGTCTGAGACACTGAGTTCGAATCGGGTATTTCCATGAGCGCTCGGTTCAGCCAGGCATTGTTCTAAAGATTTCGTATATTCTTCTAGTAGTTATAATGGGGAACACAACTATTAATCACTAAAATCTTTCGAGAAAAAATTCATATACGAGATTTAAAACAGACAGATCGTTCAGAGTGTTTAAACAGTGAAAATTGTAACACAAACACTATATACTGTATAACAGGTTCTCAAGTGGAGTATGACCATTGCTCGTTACAATGCCATTCTTACTGCAGTAGTACTCTTAGCGTAGTGGTAGAGTGTTAGCTAAGTGTTCGTGAGGTTGCAAGTTTAGATCTTCGTGGAGCTACTAAACTTTTCTCTTTTTTTGCCTTTTAAATGCAGCAGTGAAAATATAACAGGTTTTCGTCATTTTTTTAACCTTAGAATTCTTTTCGCTTTATTATTTTTTTCGTGTTAATAGAAACTTTTGACGCTAGATGGAAGTAACACTAAAGACGACAATTAGGGGCTTTCATATTAAAATGCTGTGTTAATTATTTTATTAATCCCTGCTGCTTTACACTCTCTTGCCTAAGGAACATTCAGTAAATATGTTGACGGTTAAATAATTGGCAATAATTAATTTAATTTTTACTTGAAGCAAGTAAAGAGATAGGTTTCGAATAAATCCCGAAAATACAAAGTATATGGTTATGTCTCGTGACGAGAATATTGTACGAAATGGAAATATAAAAATTGGAAATTTATCTTTTGAAGAGGTGGAAAAATTCAAATACCTGGGAGCAACAGTAACAAATATAAATGATACTCGGCAGGAAATTAAACACAGAATAAATATGCGAAATGCCTATTATTATTCGGTTGAGAAGCTTTTATCATCCAGTCTGCTGTCAAAAAATCTGAAAGTTAGAATTTATAAAACAGTTACATTACCGGTTGTTCTTTATGGTTGTGAAACTTTGAGAGAGGAACATAGGTTAAGGGTTTTGAGAATAAGGTACTTAGAAAAATATTTGGGGCTAAGAGGGATGAAGTTACAGGAGAATAGAGAAAGTTACATAACACAGAACTGCACGCATTGTATTCCTCACCTGACATAATTAGGAACGTTAAATACAGACGTTTGAGATGGGCAGGGCATGTAGCACGTATGGGCGAATCCAGAAATGCATATAGAGTGTTAGTTGGGAGGCCGGAGGGAAAAAGATCTTTGGGGAGACCGAGACGTAGGTGGAAAGATAATATTAAAATGGATTTGAGGGAGGTGGGATATGATGATAGAGACTGGATTAATCTTGCTCAGGATAGGGACCATGTGAGGGCGGCAATGAACCTTCGGGTTCCTTAAAAGCCAGTAAGTAAGTAATTTGCAAGTTGTGCTACGTGGAATATGATTATTATACGAACCTAAATCCGTTATCATCAGGGACTAAACGTAGTAATTGTAAACAAGAAGAAAAACCATAATTCTGATGACAAAATACATCCTGATTTTCTGGAATTATAACCACAAATTTTCACCAATTTTGTAATTATCTGTAAGTAACATAAAGTAACATAAGCAAAATTATTTAACTATATTACATTCGAACGAGTTGTAAAAAATAAAAGAAAGGACAGAACAAAAAATTCTCTACGGAAATTCGAAGCATGCCGTGATGAAGTTAACTAAATCGGCGCACGGAGGTTTACGGTAGTGAATTGCGCGCTCACCCGAAGGAACTTAGAAAATTTTCGCTGCTCTAGAGGCCGGCCAATTTCATTTAGACCAAGTGTACGTATTTCTCCGCACCGATATGGGAACTCCTTCCGGGATCAGTGGTGAAACAAAAGATGGCAGAATTTCAAATGCATACTGTAAGCATGCTGTAAGCCACAGTTGAATACTAATGTTCTTAATAGTTAGGCCATGAACAAAAGTATCTTGTGTGATCACGTCCATGCCACCATCTCTGCTCGCTTACGGACATGAGCGGGCCGAAATTCCATATAAAATTAGACGTGCTGCGAGGACTCTCTCAGTAATATCTCGGCATCAAGAGCAGCTACAGACCTAATCGACCACTAGTTACGTTTGTAATCGCGAGTTCTGCAATATTAAAACAGATACACTTTGAGTTTACCGTAGTGAAACATTTTTGAGCCGTGGCTAATTTCGAAATTTCGCTTCATTTGAAGACAAAATAAATACATGCTCTTTTTATTAATTTATTTCCATATCTATAGAAAAAAGATCTAACAAGGCGGACTGTGGACTTTATAAAACAGTGATTTGTTAACAACACAGGTCTGTGATGAGTTTGTAAGGAAGCTTATGATGGCATTGAACGCACTTAAATGATATGGTCAGGAAAGTAATAGAATTACTATTCATCACTCATAGATTTCTACCCAAGATCAGGTCTTTCACTGCAAACTCAGCATTCTTTAACCTCCGCTATTTTCCGCCTTCCTCATAGTCTCCACATATGATCCATATATCTTAATGTTGTCTACCATCTGATATCTTCTTTTGACGCGAGATTTTTCCCGTTCACCATTCCTTCCAGTGCATCCTTCAGCAGTTAGTCAGTGAGTAAATCAATCCCGTTTTCTCTTCCTCATCACTTTCAGCATTTTTTCTTCATCACCTACTTTTTCCAGCAGAGCTTAATTTCTTATTTCGTCTGTCCATTTCACACGTTCCATTTTTCTCCAAATCTATATTTCAAATGCTCCTAGTCGTTTCTCTGAACAGAATTGAAAGTTCAGTCCAATAAGGGTATGGATGTGGGAGGTGAAATGAATACAAATTCTTATTGGTTATACAGTACTGTACTTGCATTTCCTGCCCGCCCCGAGACATGTGTATGCGCTTCTATCTCACAAACGGCACAATTTTCAAACAGAAAAAAAGAGTTCATTAATTTAAAACCAGTAATTAAATATAGATGTCGTAATCAATAAAATATTCTGTTTTCCTTTAACAAAAGTATCACTACAAGACACAGAACCAATTCCCATTCAAATGGCAAACCCATTTCTTAGTGCCTGTATAGGGGCGTGTCTATTTCTCCTACATAAGTAGTCGAACTATACGATGTCAAACTTGTTTTCTGTTGAACTTAAGAGCTTCCACTGTAGTTTAAATGTTATTTTAATTGATTGTGCTTCATTTAATTTAGAATGCTCCTTGCTCATATCATTATACTATTATTATTATTATTATTATTATTATTATTATTATTATTATTATTATTATTATTATTATATTATTATTATTATTAGCCTATTATTATTACTATTATTATTTTATTTTATTATTATTTTATTATTATATTATTATGTTATTTTATTATTATTTTATTATTATTATATTATTATTCTATTTTATTACTAGCCGTACCCGTGTGCTCCGCTGCACCCGTTAGAAATAAATATAAAGTAATTAAATAATTAAAATAGGACATTTGATCCAGGGAACATTCGTGTTTGATAGAAGGATAAATCGTTTAATATGTTACTTAATTTAAATTGTATTTAAAATATTAAAATGCGATCATTTTGATCCAGAGACCACTCATTTGGTGCAATGATAATTCCTTTAACATGTTTCTTAATTGTTATTACCAATTATTTTTGGAAAAGCGAAAATTAACAGAAAAATTTTGGCTACAGATTTATTATTATGTTTATATTATATTGTATTATGAAAAAGTGTGTTGATAACGAATGTACTCGAATTAGAAAGTTTTTAATTTGTTGTGGGAGCTCTTGAATCTCAGGAGGAACAACTTTTACAACAGCGCAACATAATCTGCTTGGCTCATTACCCAATATTTTGTATTGCATTTATTGCATATGTATTTTATGTATTTTAACACGATTCAATTGAGCATAGTTAAAATTTGAATTATAAAATAATGGATTGCTAAGCTAACGTACTATTACTGCATACTAAATCAATACACTCTCGTTGTTCGTTAATTCTCTGAGATAAAAATGAATATGTTCATAAACATTATTATAAGAAATACAGGAAATGAATATACAGAATAACCTATCAAGTTTTCTGTGCATAAGAGGCTATTTTAATCTTACCTGTCCTCAATTCACTCAGAAGTTACTGCAATAACATTATAGCATTATGTCCTTACAGAGAAACTACACTTTCCAATGATGAAATAATAATTAATTATACAAATCGGTTAATTTAGCTTCCGATATTGCTTCATACGAACACAGAAACATTTTCTGTAGGCTATGATTCATAGCTTTCGATTGTTGTTGACCAAGGCCCCTTATAGACGAAGTCATTTATTTCATTACACGGCCTTAGATGGCAGTTATTTTAATTTTAAAATTCATTTATCTCATTAAATATCAGTCCTATCAAAATTTTTCAAAGAATAAAACTTATCGGAAATGAGTTTTAAAGAAAGTTTTGTTATATAACATTTTTCATAAAAATCAATAATAAGCGAGATATTTCGATTTATTTAATTCAGGCCCTCTTATAACCCCCCTTTTAAATAATGTATTTTGAATGCCATATAGCCTATAATCTAAGTTACAACGAACTTAATTTATATTCCTATTTTCATCGAAATTCGTTCAGCCATTATCGCGTGAAAATGTAACAAACATACAGACAGACAGACAGACAAACATACAAACAAAAATTTCAAAAAAGCGATTTTCGGTTTCAGGGTGTTTAATTATATATGTTAGGACCGATTATTTTTGGAAAATCGAAAATTACCAGAAACATTTCGGCTACAGATTTATTATTAGTGAAGATTATTTTATTATTATTTCATTATTATTTCATTATCTTTATTATTATTATTATTATTATTATTATTAGCCGCGAAACCAGGTGGCCCGGGTTCGATTCCCGGTCAGGGCAAGTTACCTGGTTGAGGTTTTTCCGAGATTTTCCCTCAACCCAATATGAGCAAATTCTGGGTAACTTTCGGTGTTGAACCCCGGACTCATTTTACCGGCATTATCACCTTCATCTCATTTAGACGCTAAATAACCTAAGCTGTTACTAAAATAAAATAAAATTATTATTAATTGTAATTTATTATTAATTGTCATTATTCAGTGTAATTAGTTACCACTGCCACCAGGTATTTACCCATTTGCAGTGTGAATAAACACTGTACATATATAAAATAACACCGATTATTGTATATAAAATTTAGTAACTGACCGTATTTTTACTTCCAATATAAAACGGCGTCTTCATGTAAGTGAGTCGCGTTGTGGGTGTGTAACATCCCTCAATACAAGCATCCTTACCCCAGACTGTAATTGCCGTCATAGTAGCGAAGAATACAATGCATACAAAACAGTGTTTTCCGAAGACGCCTCGACAGCAGACCTGCATTATAAGTGGCATTGCTACGTTTCAATTTGTTGTCGTCAGCACGTGACGAAATATTAATAAGCAACAATCAGGGATGAAACAACGTCTAGGGGTTTCAGACAGCAGGAGGAAGATAAAGGATAATTCCTCTCAAAGGGGTTTTCTTTCTTTGATATTATACGAATTTGGTACAAAGAGAGAAAGTACTAAGAAGTATAATCGATTTCGAAGTTGCACACAAAGACGCATTTTCCTTGATTGTGAGTAAAGACAGAATTATTTCCATTTATTAAGGCTTATATTTAACGCAATAATACTCGACGATACCAAATAACGATATTATCAACAGTAATCTCACTAGAGGTTTTGATTTATCTAGAGAAAATCAAAACTCGAGTGGGATTTAATTGACTATTACACGATTAGAAGAAAGAATATAAAGATTAGAAGTAACGAAGTACTCCAATACAATAAAATATTAATTGGCTCACGAAAATACAGCTGTCTTCAAATGTATTATTGTACCATCTCAACATTACGCTAGATGGCAGTAGTGTTTTATGATTATGTTTTCCTGTTATCAGTTGTGCCAACTATGGAATCTTCATTGAACTCTGTGGACGGTTACTAGTCAAGAAGGCTTTGTTGATTCAGTTTCATTTTTTATTAAAACATTTGCATTCCACTTTAATCATCCGAATCCCAGTAATCAACGTCACTTGACAGATGATTTTCAATAAATCTTAGAATTAAACAATCTCTAATACGTGACTGTCCATAATATCATATAGCAGAAGCTATAACAAACATAACCTAAATAATATAAACAAATGTTAGAAAAGTTTTAATTAGGGATGATGAAATAAACGAGAAACGTTTTAATTAAGGATGATGAAATAAAAAATAAACAAGAATAATTTTAAAAGAAACAATTATTGCAAGTACAATTTTCAAAGTTGAATGTTTTAGTGGTTGGTGGTTCAGTTGATGTTATATTGGACGTGTGCGTAAAAGAAGTGAACTCGTTGATGTACATGGTGTATCCCTCAACTTATTCAGGATTTCCGAATGGTGCTCTTCATATATGACCAGTGATCTTAATTAATTCTTGTTCTTGAATGCCAGTGCGAGTCATATTTGAAAGTGCTGTGCATCGACTGGAGTGGTTTGTAATTTTCTGTTTTTTGACGTCCAGACCAGTGCAGTTTGAAATGTTGGCAAACAAAGAAACAAATGTTAGGGTAGTGATAAAAACAAACAAATGCTAGGGACGCGATATGCAGCCATGATTGGTTGAAAGACTCCTTTCGTACCGTTTTATTGGTCAAAAGTAGTGTGACGTAGTAAAAGTGTAATAGTCACTGTAAGAGGCGACCAAGAGACGTACCTCTAGACAAGAGTACAGTCTTAGAAAAAGTTTTGTCGTATAGATACTTCGTGAGTCCCAGAAAGGAGGCTGTGCGCATGATCAGAAGACGAGCGACCTGGTTCACAATTCTAGTAATCGAATGTATAAAAAAATCTCCTGATTATATTGTACGTAGCTGTCTTGCATAATTACCCAGTTGTAGTAATTAAATAGAACGTTATAATTGTGTATATACTTTCAAATATGGGACTTGACATATTTTAAAAATAAAATATGCACTATACAGGGTGATTCATGAGGATTTACGTCCTTTACGGAGCTTATTTCTGAAGACATTTTGAGCAAAAATGTCATATAAACATAGTTCCTATTACCAATATTTTCGGAGTTACACTAATTTAAAGTTGTTTGTAAAATACGTTTTTTTCTTTAGTTTGAAAGTAAAAGAATAATACAAATAGAGAATGATTCATTCAGAAGTATCATCTCTTTAATTGGCAAGTATTATGAAGCTAAAAATGTGCTGTGAACTCCTTAGTTGCTTCGTACAGACATCTTTTTCTATTTTCAACTAGAAAATTACATTATTTTTACGTACTTATCACAACAATTATTACAAATCACACCACTTCCACCGACGTAAGTATTTATATTTTCATTCTTGTTAAAATGTCTCATTTTTTCGTCTTCATCGTTTAAAGCTTACGCTATTGTAAAGTGCCTACTGGGTGTTCATTTCAAAGTGTGTCATGACGTCACTGTTGTGAGTCAGCGATTTGAAGCGAGTTTCAGCATTTATGTCAGAGAAGTTGCCTATTAATCAAGGCGTTCAATCTGAACTTGACAATGTGTATGGTATAACTTGAACGTCGTAGCAACAGATGGCGGTCTGTAAAGCCTGTGTGCTACCATAACCTCTTTCGAACTGTGTTTTGCGCGGGCAAGTCGTACGCAGGGTATTTGTTATCATCGGTTGCGTACGGCAACATTCCATAATACAAATCAAATGCTCCGTGTCCATTTTGACCGTCGAAGTTAATGTCAACAAATACGTAAGTAATCGTTTTAATCCTCTCTACATATCCTGACAGTAAGACAAAAACTCACCTCAGTACATGTTTCCAAAACAGTTCACATTCCTGCCACTACAGGTGTTACCGTACGTATCCGTAAGTACTCTTCAGAATGAACGCCGTACTTGCTAGGCAACTTCTCTGGCACATAAGTAATACGCCTCTGCGGAAGTGTAGGAAGATTGAATTCTCTAGGCTCAACGACTAGCCACATGACGGCATACAGCGAGCTATGACATACTTTGAACTGAACACCTAGTAGATACTTCTTAAGTCCCAGAAAGGAGGCTGTGCGCATGATCAGAAGACGAGCGACCTGGTTCACAATTCTAGTAATCGAATGTATAAAAAAATCTCCGGATTATATTGTACGGAGCTGTCTTGCATAATTACCCAGTTTTAGTAATTAGATGGAACGTTATAATTGTGTAAATACTTTCAACTATGGGACTTGACATATTTTAAAAATAAAATATGCACTATACAGGGTGATTCACGAGGATTTACCTTTACGAAGCTTATTTCTGAAGACATTTTGAGCAAAAAATGTCATATGAACATAGTTCCTATTCTCAATATTTTCGGAGTTACACTAATTTAAAGTTGTTTGTAAAATACGTTTTTTTTCTTTAGTTTGAAGGTAAAAGAATAATACAAATAGAGAATGATTCATTCAGCAGTATCATCTCTTTAATTGGCAAGTATTACGAAGCTAAAAATGTGCTGTGAACTCCTTAGTTGCTTCGTACAGACATCTTTTTTATTTTCAACTAGAAAATTACATCATTTTTATGCACTTATCACAACAATTATTACAAATCACACCACTTCCACCGACTTAAGTATTTATATTTTCATTCTTGTTAAAATGTCTAATTTTTTCGTCTTCATTTTTTAAAGCTTGTGCTACTGTAAAGTGCCTAGATGTCTGCTTGTATATGTAACGCATCGTCATGTTTTACCATGAGCAGGCCTTGTTATTAAGATGCCAATGAATTTAGCCTGCAACTGCAACAAACTGAATAAGTACCCCGATTAAATATTGCATATTCTAGTAATGAATAAATAAAATTCACTTTTTTAACAGCACATTATTTCTATTAAGGGGAGAGGATGGTATTTTTTGGTGAAAAATGAGTAAATTTAAAAAAAAAAAAACTTTAAAATACTCTGTGATATGTGTGGAATGCATAGCGTAACATTTTGTGGGTATTTGTGCCCTTATCGGATGCTGAGTCGCCATTTTTAAACTTCCTGCGTTATGGATTTTTAAATCACTCGCCCACTTTTATTGTTGTTTCCGGTAAATTAAATTTTCAAAAACAATTTTTTTTTCTTTAAAATACCCTTTGATATGTGTGGAATGCATTGCATAACATTTTGTGGGTATTTGTGCCCTTATTGTATGTTGAGAAGTCATTTTTAAACTTCCTGCGCTATGGATTTTTAAATCACACGCCCGCTTTTATCGGTTTCCAGTAATTTCATTTTTTTTTTTTTGCTACATTGCCAGACAAAAATGGATATAATTTCTGAACTGTTAAAGATACATGCATGAAATTTAGAACACACATTCTTTAGACTATTAGGAAACTTTTCTCTGTAACAGAATTTTGTGAATTGATTTCATTTTAAAAATACGTCCGTTTGTTTGCGAGAAAGGAAATCAGAAAATTGTTATTAAATTTTAATTGTTTATTTTACAAACGTAGGGACTAATATCAAAATTCTGTTACAGACAGTGTGTAGAACATGCTTTTGCAAATACATTGCAAAAACTGTTTGAATCTATCTTTAAAAACGGTTTAGATATATCGGTTTTAGTGCAATCCTGCATTGGGTATATTTTTTCCAAATTTGGGCCCCAAATAATTTTTTTTTCAAAATATTTTTATTTGGTTGAGTTGCCACAGCTAAGAGCTCTCTATATACAAAAAATTAATATTTTACACCAAATAGGAAAAAAGTTTAAAAAAAAAAGTACCATCCTCTCCCCTTAAGTAATATAGCCATTCTTATTTTCAGCTGATACAGCATATCTTTGTATCCGTAATCTGATAACTTTACTCCACGTCCTGCATTAATGCAATATCACAGGCTTTTGTGCAGTTAGATGCTCAGACTAATCAAATGAAGGAGATCCTAAGCCTGTTCCGAGACCTGGGGTTAAGCTTTCAGTCCGGAGACATTTAAAATGGAATCCAGAACAAGCCATGCAATTACTGGACGAGCTCTAGTCAAAGGGATGGCACCATGCATGCTAACCAACCAGGAATCTGTGTGACTATCCTACGTGGAATCCTTCTCTGTATCCAGACCTTTATATCTTAGTTTCATGGGCTTGAAGTCGAACGAAAGCAATGCATTTTAAGAGCGACAAAATTCTTTAAAATACCATCCTTGAATGACAGAACGCCTGGGTTATTTTAAAGTTATTTATTATTAAAAAAATCTTCTGCTTCGCGATCAGACATCTTTTTGGGCCTCGTGAGTCTAATGAGGTCTCTGACTGTCAAACCGTAGAGTATTGGCTCCCGTAACCTGCGCTTCTTTTGGGACGTACAGGAAATTCTGCGGTCGCTACCTTGCGGTTCAATTGTTTTACGCCAATGCATGGAAAAAATACAGTGCGCAGCGTATACAATTTACTGGCATTATACCTAGAGAACAATAAAGAAGTGTATTTAGTATTTGTGGACCTAGAAAAGGCTTTTGACAGAGCGGATTGGAATAATCTGGTGGGGATCCTAAAGAAAATTGACATGGATTGGAAAGAGAGAAAAATGTTCATTAATCCTTGTATGAAACAACGAGTGAAAGTCAGAATAGGAGAAAAAATGTCAGAATGAAGTTGAATTGAGAGAGGAGTACTTCAAGGATGTTCTTTATCACCTACCCCGTTCAACATCTACTTGGAGGATTTAGTAAAGAACTGTTTTCAGAACATGGGAGGATACATAGTAGAAGGAAAAAGAATAAAATGCTGATGATATGATGTTGTTAGCAGAAGAGGAAATGATACTAAAGGATATGCTACTGCAACTAAATAACAGCTGTGAGCAGTATGGGATGAAGATAAATGCAAATAAGACGAAGACCATGGTCATAGGTAGAAAAATAGGCTACAGAAGATAAACTTGCGAATTCTAAATGAGGCAGTAGAGCAATTGGACAGCTTCAAATACATGGGATGTACTATACGCAGTAACATGAGCTGCTGCCAGGAAGTCGAAAGGAGAATAGGAATGGCCAAGGAAATTTTTAGTAGAAAAAGGAGCATCTTCTGCTGACCTCTGGAAAAAGAACTAAGGAAGAGACTAGTGAAATGCTTTGTATGGAGTGTGGCATTGTATGGGACAGAAACATGAATATTACGACGAAATGAAAAGAAGCGAATAGAAGCATTTGAGATGTGGGTATGGAGAAAAATAGAACGTGTGAAGTGGATAGTCAGAATAAGAAATGAAGCTTTGTTGGAAAAAGTAGGTGAAGAAAGAATGATGCTGAAATTGATCAGGAAGAGGAAAAGAAATTGGTTGGGTCACTGGCTGAGAAGAAACTGTCTACTGAAGAATGCACTCGAAAGAATGTGAATGGGAGAAGAGTTCGAGGTAGAAAAAGATATCAGGGGATAGACGACATTAAGATATATGACTCGTAGGAGGACTACTGTTTGCAGATGACCAAATCATAATTTCTCACGATATTGAAGATAGGAGCCTTCATCGTATATGATGAGGAAACTAGTAAAAGAATATAAAAATGGTGGCTGAATTTGAATTACAGTATAAGAAAACCGAACATGTAAACTTGAAGATGGAAGATGAAGAAATGTTAGAGATTGAAAAAGGAGAAATTAAAATGGTCAATAAATTTAAATATTTTGGGATCGATTTTAGAAGCTGATGAGAATAGTGTAACTGAAATTGAAAAAAGAATAAGTGAAGGAAAGAGTGTAACTAGTACATGTTGAACTTAGTTCTTTGAACTAGGAACATTTTAAATAATACAAAAACCCTAATTCAACGCGGGAATGCAATGAGCGTTTTGGATACTCTTCCCGAGTCCAGCCCTTTGGATGAACTATTTCTCTTGTAAAATTTATTTAGTATAGATAGATATTTTTAGAAGTAATTACTTTTTTCATTACAAGATAATATTTTATACAAAAAAAAATTATAGGCCTATTATAAGTCATTGGTACTAAGTTTTATGTTATACGGGGCAAAATCTTGGACATTAGACAGCATACAAAAAAAATTGACTACTGATATTAACTTTTGTCGGAGAGCAGCGAGAGAATCAAGAAGGAAAAATGTTAGAAATCAAATAATAATTAGAGAAATTATGGAGGTAAAAAATAACGTTATTAAAGTAATTGAAGAAATAAGATTAAAATGGTTTGGACACGTGGAGAAGATGAAAAATGGAAGAATATCGAAGGTGATGTCGTAGTGGACTGTAGAAGGAAGAAGAAAACAGGAAAGCAAAGAGGACAGTGGATGGATGCCATCAGGAGGAGTATGAGAAGAAGAGAACTACTGATGAAGATGCTGAGAAAAGAAATTTATGGAGCAGCAAAATGTTTTTGGGTGAAGGAATAATCCGGATAAAAATTATGATGATCATGATGATGATGATTATTATTATCATCGTCATTATCAATATGTTTATTATTACTATTATCTTTACACTGAACAACAAATTTTTACTTTTTGTCTTGCTTCGAAATAAAAATAGGTGAATATTACTAATATGTGTGCCCTAAATCTGAATTTAAAATCCAAATTGCCCCATCACGTACCATTTTCCGGGGGAAAAAACTTCTCTTTTTTTATTTTTCACTGCTACTCGTAACATTACAACAAAATGCTTCATAGTACTTGAAAAATATATACTGGATACAAACATGATGTTACACAGTTTAAAACACAACAATAAAAATATTTCTTGCGTATAATGAGAAAAATCTCGGAATTTGAACTTGCATTTAAAAGATTTTTCTGCATAACTTCTGTTTATAACTAGACCCGGGACTATCTTTTACAGGAAACCAACAATAGTCTGCAAGCATGCTGGATGATGATCTTCCCTTATATCGCCTTTCCATTTCAGATATTTCTTGATGGAATCCTTCACCATACTCGTCGCTTACCGCTCCAAGGTTAGGAGGAAAGAAATCCAAATGAGAATGTAAAACGTGTATTTTGAGAGACATATTACATCCTATTTTTTCATATGCACTTGATATAGTTTTCACAACAATTTCTATGTAGTTGTTTGCTCTAGAATTTCCTTGGAAATTTGAGCAAACATCTTAGAAAGCGCTCCATGCCATTTTTTTCTGTAACGGAAATTTTTTCTCTAATAAAGAGTCAGCCGTAACTTTGTGAATTTGTGGACTGATGAAAATGCCCTCTTTTAATTTGCCTTCACTCAAAATGGTAAACTTTTCTTTTAAATACTGAAAACCACACCCTTGTTTGTTCATTGCGTAGACCTCATTTTGAACTGTTACGAAATTTATTGAATAGAAGGGATCAATATCTGTTTATTTATTAAAAGTACAAAAGAACATCCCAACAACCATAAAAACCGGAAATAAGTCATAAACTCATAAAATGCATTAGCTTTTATTTTGGTTTACAACCTCCAACCCGCGCCAGATGTTTCCTGGGGAGCGCTTATGGAAAAGTGAAATCATAGTATATCTTAAAAACCTTACGTGATACGAAGAAAAGAGATGCATTTTCGGATTTAGCGCACACCAAACCATAAGGGACACATTGTTTTAAGTCGGAGAAAAATTCTTGTTGTTCAGTGATATCAACACCATCATCATTATCATTATTTTTTACTTACGTAATCACTTCTATAGAAGTGTGAATGCTTGGCACGTGAAGTACTGCAAATTGGAAGGCTTTACGCATATAAATAGGTCATTACTCATTGAATATCATGGATGGATTGTTGGCAAAGTCTGCGGCCGCTTTACGTTTAGACACTATACGAACTCGCGAAAGTACAAGAGAGGAAAATCCTAGAGGATATAAAAGATAAGTGTTCTAGTCTAGACGTGTTCGGAGAATGTAACAAGAAGACAGGCTGTCTAAACAAATCATGAATTGTCAGCTCAACGAGAGGAAGAAGAGTGGTAAACTGAAATCGACATTGATGTACGGGTTCGGAAGAGAAGATGCTGTCTGAGAGAAATGCACAGATGGAGACAGAGAAGAGATAACAAAAATCTTCGAATGGTAATGCAAACTGAATTTAGCTTTAATTTCGCACGAATCCTTCCTTCTGGAGATGAGAGCAGTTCAGTTTAGTTCGTGGCAATACAGTACACATTGTAACAACCAATTTTCATTATTTATCGTAAGTATATTGCGAAGAAATCGTACAGACAGTGTCGTGCTATACTTATGCGGAAATATGCTGACGTTAAACAACTATCTTATTAAACAATCAAAGACTTTGTAGCAATAATAATAATAATAATAATAATAATAATAATAATAATAATAATAATCAATCTTCTTAATGTATCCAGCTATTTGCTGACAACATGAAGTCCACTATAGTCTATTCAGTTTTTGCTTTTCATGAGAAATGAGGGACATTTTGATCGGTGTTCATTATAGATGCCTGTTGCTAGGAGCCAGAGTTGGGGTGTAGTCAATATATACTGCAGGGCTGTGTCTTCTGTAATTGGTACTGATGATTTTAATTTACTTCTTTTGTGGTTTATGGATGGACAGTATAGAAGAATGTGTTCCAGATCTTCATCACGATTATTACACCACAGACAAGTAGGATTATCAGAAATGTGAAATCGGTGTAGGTACAATTGAGTGACAATGTGACCTGTTCTGGCTCTTGTTGAAATTGTTTGAACATGTCTGGGCAAGTTTTTGTACATATCCAGGTCATTTGGTTTCTTTTGTACGGACTGTAAAATTTTCCTTTGTCAGAAGAGAGCCAATTGTTGATCCATACATAGTAATAATAATAATAATAATAATAATAATAATAATAATAAAAAGAACCAGCTAAATTTTAAATTAAAATATAAGACATAACTCGTGTTGTAACTGAAGAAAACTCGACATAAGCCATAGGCTATATCCAGAGTGAGTCAGGGGGAAAGGTACATATTGTGAGAGGTGATAATATTGGTTATTCTGAACAAAAAAGTTTATATGAACATATGCTCTGTTCTTAACAGTATCTGATATACAGCTGTTTGAAAATTATGGGCGTCAGTCCCATGTCCTTCATCAACATTCACATGCGAACGCAACCAAAATGACATCAGGTTGTAGTATGATTAATGAAACGTATCCCGGGCGTTGGCTCGGTCGCTATGAAGTCATTTCTTGGCCACCGAGGTCACCCGACATTACTACATTGGATTACTGTGTGTGGGGTTGCCTTAAGGGCGAAATCTACAAGCGCAAAGTGGAAACAAAGGAGGAACTTTCCGTTCGCATTTTACATGCTTATGCTCAAATAAAGGAATGTCCGAATCAGCCCAGAGCAGCAACACCGCAGCTGTCTACAAGAGCTGCAAAGTGCATTGAAGTTGACGGTGGACTTTTGAACATATTGTTCTGTAAAGAAAAGTACACAATTAAACATAATATAAGGAACATGTTTTAATGTACTATTACCTGCACTTTTTCCGTTCTCATTGTTTCCATTAGTTTTCTCCGAAACCGTTAAGAACAGTACATATGTTCATATGAACTTTTTTGTTCAGAATCAGCAATATTATTACCCCTCAAGCCATGAACCTTTCCTCCTGACTCACCCTGTATGTAGTCTCTCACGAAATCATTAACTCAGTGGAAAGTTTATCCCAGACTTAAGCTTGAAAAACGACGAAATTGTTAAAACTAAGGCATTATAAGATAACCGTTAAGGTGATTTACTTGCTATCGATAATAATAATAATAATAATAATAATAATAATAATGAATATTGTTATATTATTGTTAATAATAATAATAATGATAATAAATGTTATTATTTTATTATTATTATTATTATTATTACTATTATCATTATTATTAGTAGTAGTAGTAGTAGTAGTAGTAGTAGTAGTAGTAGTAGTATAATGAATATTGTTATATTATTGTTAATAAAATAATAATAAATATTGTTATTTTATTATTATAATTATTATTATTACTATTATTATTATTACTATTATTATTATTATTACTATTATTAGTATTATTATTGCTATTACTATTATTATTATTATTATTATTATTATTATTATTATTATTATTATTATTATTATTATTATTATTATTTGCAGCAAAACATCACGGTATATAACATCTGCAGTGCACACCTTGTCTTTCATGCAGGTGCAGTGATGTATTTCTAAATAAAAATTGTCCTGGCTCTAGGATTTCGGTAGTCCGGGTAGTACTTGTCTTCATTATTATAATAATCACCACCACCATTTCCGCATGAATATTTACGGAATGTCACACGAAAATACATAGGTTCGAATCTAGATATAGAGATTGTTAGGCTGCGGAATAGACCACATTATGAAACTGTTTAAATATGAATAAAAAACTTAACTTCTTATAAATGTGAAATTTGATGATAATATTGAAATCATAAAAGTGCCCTGGCGCTTTCCAACGTCGAGAAATAGTACTCTGGCGCCGCCAGGGCCCGCCATGTCTGAAATGCACTCCTGCATATAGCTCCATAAAAGGAAGTCCAGAGGTGTTAAGTCAGGGGACCGTGTCGGCCATACCACAGGACCTTCTCTTCCTATCCCTTGTCCTGAACAGCGTTCATCCAACCGCTAGGGAGTGTGAAATGTGCCGGTGCACCCTCTAGCTGATACCACATGTGCTGACGCGTATTGAAAGGTAGCTACATCGTTCAGCAATGTGCAGAGTGTTTCTTGAAGGAAATCGAGATAATATGCGCCTCCTATTCTGTATGCCTGCACGTTTGGGTCAATTCAATTAAACTGCCACCAACTATTCTAGCCCAGACGTTGACACTAGATTACCTTAGAATTTAGCCTATGACATCCCTTGAGGGCTAAGGCCTCCTGCACGTAGGCTGGGTAGCTCTGATTCACTCTAAGGTGAGTTAGCCTAGAGTGTGTTCGACCTTGTTCTCTTGTTCATCGTCTCTCGTGTTGGGTATAAAGCACTTTCACTGGTTTACGGTCACTATTCACTGATTCTGCTGAGCACTTTGCATCATTTCACTATTCACATTATCATTCGCGTTGCTGCTGGCACTTCAGAACACATTTCACTTCCTATCGATTGATGTTTCCTTCGACAGTTTTTTCCATGTTGATCTGCTTCTTGCGCGCCTCGTCCACTGCTTCCCCGCTCTCTGTGTGAATGTATCCGCCCATCTGGTTCTCTGTCTTCCTGCACTCCGCTTCCCTATCCTGGGGTCCCACATGGGCACTCTGTATATCCGCGGGTGTCACGCCTCCTTGATTGTGAATTAAATATTTCACCTGTTATAACTCTGAAAATAAACAAAAATGGCAAAGATTTTCCTGCTTTAAAAATGCTCTGATTTTTCTCCTCTCCGATTGATCTTACCTTTTGAATCACTTTGTACATATAAAGAAACAAAATTTAAATAGAACATTGAGTCAGAACGAATAAGAACCTGCTCTACTGAATTTTACACAGCCAGTTGTGTAACAGCTATGCTTTGAAACTCACGTGTACGCACCTTAATCTGTAACTATCTTAAGAATGCCGCCTTAATGTGCTTCAGTAATCCCTTCTTTATTGATGCTCAGCAGGGAATATTATTATTCTTGAAGTCTTTAATTCTCTCCGGCAGACAGGCTTCATACACACCATGCTGCTACTGTACCTCCGTTATTAATTAAGTGCACAATGAACCCGCATAAACGTAATGAGACTGAACAAGCGCCATAAATTTCTTAACACGGGGCAGGCGCTTGTTTCTGTAGAGAAATAAATTTTCATGGAGTTCTAGTAATCCATTTTGGATATAACATAATCCAGGAAATTTGTTATTTTAAAGTCTCAAGTGAATCATTTTCTCCTTTGTATAAACTGCTTCACATGCTGTATTAACAACAGATTGTAAAGATATTTTACGATAACTACTCCGTCCGTTCCACCGCAACTCATAACAGTACGGATCCTTTAAAATTCCTGTAAATAAACGCAAAGTTTTAAGTATGCAAAGAGCTAGCAGGATGGAACTAGAACTTGCAGGAAAAGTAATAGAAAAGTGATGAGTTTAAAGTGTACGGGAAATGAAATATCAATTTGGTAGTATTGAAAACTAAAATCAGTCATGATACTAGATTATTTCAATTATCGGATTTTATTTCAAAGTAACATTTAATTTATACATCTTGATTACACAACTTTTAACACTATATCACTTAGGAATATAATATATAGTGATTACTTTCACGTGTTAATATTGAGCTAAGTTTATAGATATCTACTCATGCATTTAGTGTTCTGCTCAAGGGCAGGTCTTTCACTGCAAACCCAGCTTTCTCCAGTCTTTCCTATTTTCTGCCTTCCTCTTTGTTTCCTTATACGATCCATATATCTTAATGTCGTCTATCATCCGATATCTTCTTCTACACCGAATTCTTCTCCCGTTCACCATTCCTTCCAGTGCATCCTTCACTAGGCAGTTTCTTGTCAACCAGTGACCCAACCAATCACTTTTCCTCTTCCTGGTCAGTTTCAGCATCATTCTTTCTTTACCAACTCTTTCCAACACAGCTTCATTTCTTATTCTATCTGCCCACTTCACACTTTCCATTCTTCTCCATATCCATATTTCAAATGCTTCTATTCGCTTCTCTTCACTTCGTCCATGTTTCTGCCCCGTACAATGCCACACTCCATACAAAGCACTTCACTAGTCTCTTCCTTAGTTCTTTTTCCAGAGGTCCGCAGAAGAGACTCTTTCTTCTATTAAAAGTTTCCTTGGCCATTACTGTGCTTATAGTACACCCCAAATATTCGAAGCTGTCCAATTGCTCTACTGCCTCATTTAGAATTCGCAAGTTTATTTTCTGTATTTTTCTTCCTATGATCATGGTCCTCGTCTTATTTGCATTTATCTTCATCCCATACTGCTCACAGCTGTTATTTAGCTCCAGTACCATATCCTTTAGTATCATTTTCTCTTCTGGTAACAACGCCATATCATCAGCAATTCTTATAGATTTTATTCTTCTTCTTCCTCCTACTATCACTCTTCTCATGTTCTGAAGATATTTCTTTACTAAATCCTCCAAGTAGATGTTGAATAGGATACTTGATAAAGGACATCCTTGACGTACATACCTAGCGGACTAGTTATTTATAAACTTAGTTCAATATTAACACGTGAAAATAATCACCATCTATATATATATATATAATTTGAATTGGTAAAGGAAATTACGGGAAAACGGCTGAGATTTTAATGAATGACCCCTCTTTTGAACCTTGGCAGGCAAGGATATGCGGAAAAATAGTAGTTTTCAGTGAAATGTCAATTTTCCTACATAATTTTCTTATTTTTCAAAATCCATCTGTCGTCAGTTTTGAGAACTAATGGTTTTTGAGGACAAGACAAAACACACACTACAATAAAAATTAAATCCGAAGGCCATGACCTGCAGGATTGCTGACTTACTAAAGGCAGATGCTCACTTACCGGAACGGGTCCTTTCGGATTTTTATTCTTTGCTTTATTTTTTTGGCATAATTCTCTCAAGAACGGATTTCCTTACGGGCCAAGATCGAAATAAAGAATGTCATGGCAAATATATCGATTGCAAGGCCTCCAATCGCGGCAATTTTGAAGGTATAATGAAATGGATGACACGAAGCTTATTTTATTAAGTCCAACAGTATGAATAGTTTTATAATTTATGAAATTAGAATTATAACAATGTAATATGGAGAAATAACATATGGGATGAGACTGAGAAAATACTAAATCAACCAGGTATGTCCTTCATAGTTTAAGTTACAGAGCTAGTCATTTTATTTCCGGGTTCAGTTCATAACAATACAATGAAATAATGCTCTAGCGGTAAATTACAACACTATTTGATGATTAATTCGGAAATGCGGATAAGTGAGCGATACTCTAACAAAAATTCGTTCGATGCGTTCCTTGGTCGGGTTGTCTTCGGCAGTAGGCAGTCGAGGGATTTGCGTGCTCCGTTTGACGTCGGCTGTTGTTCCTTCAGTACAAGTTCGCCTGTTCAATGTGCTACCTGCCACCTGTGGCTCGCATCTTATCGTGTCGGCCCCAGCGTGTCCTGTCGCTCCTCATCGTACCTTCCCGAGGCTCATTTACGTTCCTCCATTTTTATGACTGATGCACGTTATACCACGTTCAACGTACAGGCCACTGCCCTTTGTACACTGCACTTAGTATTCCTTGTCGATTTCGAAGTTATCGACAACCTGATGCTTTCTCCGGCATTGCTCTCGAGTTCTTGAAAGTAAAAAAAAAATTACTGTACTAATCGTGTGCGGAGTCCTGAAATTGAAGCTCTAGTGTGATGAAAGTTTATTATTATTATTATTATTATTATTATTATTATTATCATTATTATTTTTATTATTATTATTATTATTATCATTATTATTGACATTATTATTATCATTATTATCATTATTATTATCATATTATCATTATTATTATCATCATTATTATTATTATCATTATTATTATTATCATTATTATTATTATTATTATTATCATTATCATTATTATTATTACCTTTGGGGAGGCCGAGACGTAGATGGGAGGATAATATTAAAATGGATTTGAGGAAGGTGGGATAGGATGATAGAGACTGGATTATTCTTGCACAGGATAGGGACCGATGGCGGGCTTATGTGAGGGCGGCAATGAACCTTTGGGTTCCTTAAAAGCCATTTGTAAGTAAGTATTATTATTATCATTATTATTAACGTCATATTATTATTAGACTATTATTATTATTATTATTAGACTATTATTATTATTATTATTATTATTATTATTATTATTATTATTATTATTATTATTATTATTATTATGTCCACCAAGTTAGCTCTATTGTAGCGTGTCTGCCTCTAGACTAGACGGCTCGGATTCGATTCCCGGCGGAGTCACAATTTTTTATATAAAATTTCTACCTCGGAACTAGGAGAAATGGCGGTGCACAACTTCTAATCACTGAATTGTCCACCAATATGTCCGTGTTAAATCCAAAATCTCTCTGCAGTGCATATGAAGAGGAGGCATATGTCACTGTTGATAGTGATTCGCCCCTCGGACGGTTAAGCCTGGCGGTCCCCTTCATGTTATTCGACAGGAGTAGGCTACGTGCCGGCACCGGGTTTCTCCTTCTTCCTCCCTCATTTTCCTCATTATCATCATTCATTTCATACATTACACTTACACAAACACTCACTCTACTACACGACATAACTCTTCACAAATACACATCATAAACAGTGTGATCCGCTGAAGTGGTGTGCAACTATAAAATGGGTCACAGTCCTGCCATCTATCTACAATATGCGAAATCCGAAACACGCAAGTGAAATGGGTAAGCATTAGATACATACATTATTATTATTATTATTATTATTATTATTATTATTATTATTGCTATCATTATCATTATCACTATCACTATTATTATTGCTACTATCTTATTTACAACTGGCTTTTAAGGAACCTAGAGGCTTATTTCCGCCCTCACATAAGCCCGCCATTGGTCCCTATCCTGAGCAAGATTAATCCATTCTCTATCATCATATCCCACCTCCCTCAAATCATTTTTATATTATCATCCCACCTACGTCTCGACCTCCCCAAAAGTCTTTTTCCCTCCGGCCTTCCAGCTAATACTCTAAAAACTTATACATTTCTGGATTTGTCCATACGTGCTACATGCTCTGCCCATCTCAAATGTCTGGATTTAATATTCCTAATTATGTCAAGTGAGGGATACAATGCGTGTAGTCCTACATCGTGCAACATTCTCCATTCTCCTGTAACTTCATCCCTCTTAGCCCCAAATATTTTCCAAACACTTTATTTTCGAACACCTTTAACCTCTGTTCCTCTCTCAAAGTGAGAGTCCAAGTTTCACAACCATACAAAACAACCGGTAATATAACTGTTTTATAAATAAATTCTAACTTTCAGATTTTTTGAGAACTGACTGAATGACAAAAGCTTTTCAACCGAATAATAACAGGCATTTCCCATATTTATTCTGCGTCATTTGTATTTGTTACTGTTGCTCCAAAGCACTTCAATTTTCCACTTTTTCAAAGGATTAATTCCCAGATTTTATATTTCCATTTCGTGCTATGTTCTTGTCGCGAGTCATAATCATATACTTTGTCTTTTCGGGATTTACTTCCAAACGTTATGTATCTTTTTACTTGCTTCAAGTAAAATTCCAGTTATTATTACTATAACTGTTATTAAATAGTATATTCAACAAAATATGTTCAGACTTGTTTATCAACACCAGGCTTGTTCGCACATTGTTGCATTTTATCACTTTCGAAGTTGAATGGATGGAAATATTAAGGAATCAAATAAGGAAACAAGACGGGTAATGTGTTCAGAACTCTGAGGTGTAATAAGGGAATTATTAATTAAACTAAGCTTTTTGTATGTCATAATTTAATTAATTTTTGCCTGTCCTCCAGAGTGATAAATTTATTTACTGAAGCATTTTCTATGTTATATACATATACATTGATTTCATGAACTTGACGCAATTTCTACAAAATTATCATTCATAAAATACGGTAATTTTTTATGTTTTAAGAATTGAAGAATCCAAAAATTAGAAAAATAAGTACATGGTACCATTAAAAAACGGACTCCTTGACAAATCCTTCAGAAATTAGAAACGTTGTTCTTAAAAAGGTTTTCGCAATATTATTTTTTCATTCCATGTTGTTATTGCAAATTATAGAGTTTCTTCATAAAATTGTAAATAGTAAAGCTGCATGAAGTATTCCCCTTGTTCTACTTGAATTTCTTTTTGTCTTCCTGTATATCTCTTTTTCTCTATGTATTCTCCTTGCTCTCTCTATATTCTCCTTCTTCGCCATCTATTCTCCTTGTTCTATCCGTATTCTCCTTATTCTCCCTGTATCATCCCTATTATCCCAGTATTATCCTTGTTCTCTCTGTATTCTCCTTGTTCACCCTGCATTCTCCTTGTTGTCCCTGTATTCTCCTTGTTCTCCCTGTATGTTCCTTGTTCACCCTGTATGTTCCATGCTCTCCCCGTTTTCCCCATGTTCTCCCTATTTTTTCCATGTTATTCCTGTATTTCCCATGTTCTCCCGTATTCCCCTGGTTCTGCTTGTTTTTCCCATATTATACTTGAATTCTCTTTGTTCTCCTTTTATTACCTTTAATACCCTTATATTTTTGTTCTCCTTTTATTCCCCTTGTTATCCTTATATTTTCCTTTTTCTCCCTATATTTCTACCTGTTATCCTTATATTTTCCTTGTTCTCCTTATATTTCCCCTTATTATCCTTATATTTTCCTTGTTCTCCTTATATCCCCCCTTGTTACCCTTATATTTTCATTGTTCTCCTTATATTCCCCTTGTTACCCATATATTTTCCTTGTTCTCCTTATATTCCCCCTTGTTACCTTCATATTTTCCTTGTTCTCCCTATATTCCCCCTTATTACCTTCATATTTTCCTTGTTCTCCTTATATTCCCTCTTGTTACCTTCATATTTTCCTTGTTCTCCTTATATTCCCTCTTGTTACCTTCATATTTTCTTTGTTCTCCTTATATTTCCCCTTGTTACCTTCATATTTTCTTTGTTCTCCTTACATTCCCCCTTGTTACCTTCATATTTTCCTTCTTCTCCTTCTATTCCCCGTTGTTACCTTCATATTTTCCTTGTACTCCTTATATTCCCCCTTGTTACCTTCATATTTTCCTTGTTCTCCCTATATTACCCCTTGTTACCTTCATATTTTCCTTGTTCTACTTATATTCCCCCTTATTACCTTCATATTTTCCTTGTTCTCCTTATATTCCCTCTTGTTACCTTCATATTTTCCTTGTTCTCCTTATATTCCCTCTTGTTACCTTCATATTTTCTTTGTTCTCCTTACATTCTCCCTTGTTACCTTCATATTTTCCTTGTTCTCCTTATATTCCCCCTTGTTACCTTCATATTTTCCTTGTTCTCCTTATATTCCCCCTTGTTACCTTCATATTTTCCTTGTTCTCCTTATATTCCCTCTTGTTACTTTCATATTTTCTTTGTTCTCCTTATATTCCCTCTAGTTACCTTCATACTTTCTTTGTTCTCCTTATATTCTCCCTTGTTACCTTCATATTTTCCTTGTTCTACTTATATTCCCCCTTGTTACCTTCATATTTTCCTTGTTCTACTTATATTCCCCCTTATTACCTCATATTTTCCTTGTTCTCCTTATATTCCCTCTTGTTACCTTCATATTTTCCTTGTTCTCCTTATATTCCCTCTTGTTACCTTCATATTTTTTTGTTCTCCTTATATTCCTTCTTGTTACCTTCATATTTTCGTTGCTCTCCTTATATTCCCTCTTGTTACCTTCATATTTTCTTTGTTCTCCTTATATTTCCCCTTGTTACCTTCATATATTCTTTGTTCTCCTTATATTCCCCCTTGTTACCTTCATATTTTCCTTCTTCTCCTTATATTCCCCGTTGTTACCTTCATATTTTCCTTGTTCTCCTTATATTCCCCCTTGTTACCTTCATATTTTCCTTGTTCTCCTTACATTCCCCCTTGTTACCTTCATATTTTCCTTGTTCTTCTTATATTCCCTCTTGTTACCTTCATATTTTCTTTGTTCTCCTTATATTTCCCCTTGTTACCTTCATATTTTCTTTGTTCTCATTATATTCCCCCTTGTTACCTTCATATTTTCCTTGTTCTCCTTATATTCCCCCTTGTTACCTTCATATTTTCTTTGTTCTCCTTATATTCCCCCTTGTTACCTTCATATTTTCCTTGTTCTCCTTATATTCCCCCTTGTTACCTACATATTTTCCTTGTTCTCCTTATATTAACCCTTGTTACCTTCATATTTTCCTTGTTATCCTTATTTTCCCTCGTGTTACCTTCATATTTTCTTTGTTCTCCTTATATTTCCCCTTGTTACCCATGTGTTCTCCTTATATTCCCCCTTGTTACCTTCATATTTTCTTTGTTCTCTTTATATTTCACTTTGGTTACCCATGTGTTCTCCTTATATTCCCTCTTGTTACCTTTATAATTTCTTTGTTCTCCTTATATTTCCCCTTGTTACCCATGTGTTCTCCTTATATTCCCTCTTGTTACCTTCATATTTTCTTTGTTCTTCTTATATTTCCCTTTTGTTACTCATGTGTTCTCCTTATATTCCCTCTTGTTACCTTCATATTTTCTTTGTTCTCCTTATATTTCCCTTATGTTACCCATGTGTTCTCCTTATATTCCCTCTTGTTACCTTTATAATTTCTTTGTTCTCCTTACATTACCCCATGTAACACATGTGTTCTCCTAATATTCCCTCTTGTTACATATTTTCTTTGTTCTCCTTATATTTCCCTTTTGTTATCCATGTGTTCTCCTTATATTCCCTCTTGTTACATATTTTCTTTGTTCTCCTTATATTTCCCTTTTGTTACCCATGTGTTCTCCTTATATTCCCTCTTGCTACCTTCATATTTTCTTTTCTCTCCTTATATTTCCCTTTTGTTACCCATGTGTTCTCCTTATATTCCCTCTTGTTACATTCATATTTTCTTTGTTCTCCTTATATTTCCGTTTTGTTACCCATGTGTTCTCCTTATATTCCCTCTTGTTACCTTTATAATTTCTTTGTTCTGGTTATATTCCCTCTTGTTACATATTTTCTTTGTTCTCCTTATATTTCTCTTTTGTTACCCATCTGTTCTCCTTATATTCCCTTTTGTTACCTTTATATTTACTTTGTTCTCCTTATATTTCCATTGTGTTACCCATGTGTTCTCCTTATATTCCCCCTTGTTACCCATATATTTTCCTTGTTCTCCTTATATTCCCCCATGTTACCTTCATACTTTCTTTTTGTCTCATTATATTTCCCCTTGTTACCCATGTGTTTCCTTATATTCTCTCTTGATACCCATATTTTTTCTTGTTCTCCTTATATTCCCGCTTGTTACCTTTACAATTTCTTTGTTCTCCTTATATTTCCCCTTGTTACCCATGTGTTCTCCTTTTATTCCCTCTTGTTACCTTTATATTTTCTTTGTTCTCCTTATATTTCCCTTTTGTTACCCATGTGTTCTCCTTATATTCCCCCTTGTTACCTTCATATTTTCTTTGTTCTCCTTACATTTCCCCTTTGTTAGCCATGTGTTCTCCTTATATTCCCTCTTGTTACCATCATATTTTCTTTGTTCTCCTTATATTTCCCTTTTGTTACCCATGTGTTCTCCTTATATTCCCTCTTGTTACCTTCATATTTTCTTTGTTCTCCTTATGTTTCCCTTTTGTTACCCATGTGTTCTCCTTATATTCCCTCTTGTTACCTTCATATTTTCTTTGTTCTCATATTTCCCTTTTGTTACCCATGTGTTCTCCTTATATTCCCTCTTGTTACCTTCATATTTTCTTTGTTCTCCTTATATTTCCCTTTTGTTACCCATGTGTTCTCCTTATATTCCCCCTTGTTACCTTCATATTTTCTTTGTTCTCCTTATATTTCCCCATGTTTACCATGTGTTCTCCTTATATTCTCCCTTGTTACCCATATATTTTCCTTGTTCTCCTTATATTCCCCCTTGTTACCTTCATATTTTCTTTGTTCTCATTATATTCCCCCTTGTTACCTTCATATTTTCCTTGTTCTCCTTATATTCCCCCTTGTTACCTTCATATTTTCCTTGTTCTCCTTATATTCCCCCTTGTTACCTTCATATTTTCCTTGTTCTCCTTATATTCCCCCTTGTTACCTTCATATTTTCCTTGTTCTCCTTATATTCCCCCTTGTTACCTTCATATTTTCCTTGTTATCCTTATATTCCCTCGTGTTACCTTGATATTTTCTTTGTTCTCCTTATATTTCCCCTTGTTACCCATGTGTTCTCCTTATATTCCCTCTTGTTAACTTCATATTTTCTTTGTTCTCCTTATATTTCCCTTTTGTTACCCATGTGTTCTCCTTATATTCCGTCTTGTAACCTTTATAATTTCTTTGTTCTCCTTATATTTCCCCTTGTTACCCATGTGTTCTCCTTATATTCCCTCTTGTTACCTTCATATTTTCTTTGTTCTCCTTATATTTCCCTCTTGTAACCCATGTGTTCTCCTTATATTCCCTTTTGTTACCTTTATAATTTCTTTGTTCTCCTTATATTTCCCCTTGTTACCCATGTGTTCTCCTTATATTCCCCCTTGTTACCTTCATATTTTCTTTGTTCTCCTTATATTTCCCTTTTGTTACCCATGTGTTATCCTTATATTCCCTCTTGTTACCTTTATAATTTCTTTGTTCTCCTTATATTTCCCCTTGTTACCCATGTGTTCTCCTTATATTCCCTCTTGTTGCCTTCATATTTTCTTTGTTCTTCTTATATTTCCCTTTTGTTACTCATGTGTTCTCCTTATATTCCCTCTTGTTACCTTCATATTTTCTTTGTTCTCCTTATATTTCCCTTTTGTTACCCATGTGTTCTCCTTATATTCCCTCTTGTTACCTTTATAATTTCTTTGTTCTCCTTATATTTCCCCATGTTACCCATGTGTTCTCCTTATATTCGCTCTTGTTACATATTTTCTTTGTTCTCCTTATATTTCCCTTTTGTTATCCATGTGTTCTCCTTATATTCCCTCTTGTTACATATTTTCTTTGTTCTCCTTATATTTCCCTTTTGTTACCCATGTGTTCTCCTTATATTCCCTCTTGTTACCTTCATATTTTCTTTGTTCTCCTTATATTTCCCTTTTGTTACCCATGTGTTCTCCTTATATTCCCTCTTGTTACATTCATATTTTCTTTGTTCTCCTTATATTTCCGTTTTGTTACCCATGTGTTCTCCTTATATTCCCTCTTGTTACCTTTATAATTTCTTTGTTCTCCTTATATTCCCTCTTGTTACATATTTTCTTTGTTCTCCTTATATTTCCCTTTTGTTACCCATCTGTTCTCCTTATATTCCCTTTTGTTACCTTTATATTTACTTTGTTCTCCTTATATTTCCATTGTGTTACCCATGTGTTCTCCTTATATTCCCCCTTGTTACCCATATATTTTCCTTGTTCTCCCTATATTCCCCCATGTTACCTTCATATTTTCTTTTTGTCTCCTTATATTTCCCCTTGTTACCCATGTGTTCTCCTTATATTCTATCTTGTTACCCATATTTTTTCTTGTTCTCCTTATATTCCCGCTTGTTACCTTCATATTTTCTTTGTTCTCCTTATATTTCCCCTTGTTACCCATGTGTTCTCCTTTTATTCCCTCTTGTTACCTTTATTTTTTCTTTGTTCTCCTTATATTTCCCTTTTGTTACCCATGTGTTCTCCTTATATTCCCCCTTGTTACCTTCATATTTTCTTTGATCTCCTTACATTTCCCTTTTGTTACCCATGTGTTCTCCTTATATTCCCTCTTGTTACCATCATATTTTCTTTGTTCTCCTTATATTTCCCTTTTGTTACCCATGTGTTCTCCTTATATTCCCTCTTGTTACCTTCATATTTTCTTTGTTCTCCTTATATTTCCCTTTTGTTACCCATGTGTTCTCCTTATATTCCCTCTTTTTACCTTCATATTTTCTTTGTTCTCCTTATATTTCCCTTTTGTTACCCATGTGTTCTCCTTATATTCCCTCTTGTTACCTTCATATTTTCTTTTTTCTCCTTATATTTCCCTTTTGTTACCCATGTGTTCTCCTTATATTCCCCCTTTTTACCTTCATATTTTCTTTGTTCTCCTTATATTTCCCCTTGTTACCCATGTGTTCTCCTTATATTCTCCCTTGTTACCCATATATTTTCCTTGTTCTCCTTATATTCCCCCTTGTTACCTTCATATTTTCTTTGTTCTCCTTATATTTCCCCTTGTTAGCCATGTGTTCTCCTTATATTCCCTCTTGTTACCTTTATATTTTCTTTGTTCTCCTTATATTTCCCTTTTGTTACCCATGTGTTCTCCTTATATTCCCCCTTCTTACCTTCATATTTTCTTTGTTCTCCTTATATTTCCCTTTTGTTACCCATGTGTTCTCCTTATATTCCCTCTTGTTACCTTCATATTTTCTTTGTTCTCCTTATATTTCCCTTTTGTTACTCATGTGTTCTCCTTATTTTCCCTCTTGTTACCTTCATATTTTCTTTGTTCTCCTTATATTTCCCTTTTGTTACCCATGTGTTCTCCTTATATTCCACCTTGTTACCTTCATATTTTCTTTGTTCTCCTTATATTTCCCTTTTGTTACCTATGTGTTCTCCTTATATTCTCTCTTGTTACCTTCATATTTTCTTTGTTCTCCTTATATTTCCCTTTTGTTACCCATGTGTTCTCCTTATATTCCGTCTTGTTACCTTCATATTTTCTTTGTTCTCCTTATATTTCCCTTTTGTTACTCATGTGTTCTCCTTATATTCCCTCTTGTTACCTTCATATTTTCTTTGTTCTCCTTATATTTCCCTTTTGTTACCCATGTGTTCTCCTTATATTCCCTCTTGTTACCTTCATATTTTCTTTGTTCTCCTTATATTTCCCTTTTGTTACCCATGTGTTCTCCTTATATTCCGTCTTGTTACCTTCATATTTTCTTTGTTCTCCTTATATTTCCCTTTTGTTACTCATGTGTTCTCCTTATATTCCCTCTTGTTACCTTCATATTTTCTTTGTTCTCCTTATATTTCCCTTTTGTTACTCATGTGTTCTCCTTATATTCCCTCTTGTTACCTTCATATTTTCTTTGTTCTCCTTATATTTCCCTTTTGTTACTCATGTGTTCTCCTTATATTCCCACTTGTTACCTTCATATTTTGTTTGTTCTCCTTATATTTCCCTTTTGTTACTCATGTGTTCTCCTTATATTTCCTCTTGTTACCTTCATATTTTCTTTGTTCTCCTTATATTTCCCTTTTGTTACCCATGTGTTCTCCTTATATTCCCTCTTGTTACCTTCATATTTTCTTTGTTCTCCTTATATTTCCCTTTTGTTACTCATGTGTTCTCCTTATATTCCCTCTTGTTACCTTCATATTTTCTTTGTTCTCCTTATATTTCCCTTTTGTTACCCATGTGTTCTCCTTATATTCCCTCTTGTTACCTTCATATTTTCTTTGTTCTCCTTATATGTCCCTTTTGTTACCCATGTGTTCTCCTTATATTCCCTCTTGTTGCCTTCATATTTCCTTTGTTCTCCTTATATTTCCCTTTTGTTACCCATGTGTTCTTCTTATATTCCCCCTTGTTACCCATATATTTTCCTTGTTATCCTTTTATTCCCCTTATCATTCTTGCATTCTTCTTGTTCTCCTTTTGTCTCCTTTGTTTTCCCTTTATTCATTTTCCTTTCTCTTGCATTCTTTAAATTTCCCTTATTCTCCCTATATTCCCCTTGTTATCCTTGTTCGTCTATCCTTGCATGTAAAATTATGCAGCTTAAAAATTATGCACCTGTTAACAGGTGATCACACGCACATGAAATTCTGAAAAGCCGGACACACATTTCTGACCATTTGTAAGCTGCAACTAGCGAGTAGTTCATATCACATATTCTAAAACGTCTTCTTGACACAAACCGGAAGCTAGACAGACAATGTTATTAAGCTCATTCCTAGAAACACTCACTATGCAGAAGCCAAGCAACTCATTTCCTGCAATGTTCGATGCTGCAATCCGCTCTGTGGTCCCGCCGGAGAAGTTGCCGCAACTGACAGGCGGAGCATAACTTGAAAAAAATATTAAATTCCATAAGAGCCTTTTATTCAAAATCATTCATGAATAGACAGCCATTATTATTATTATTATTATTATTATTATTATTATTATTATTATTATTATTATTATTATTATTCCATTTCTCTGAACATTATAATGAAAGAAAAATTACACGGTGATAAAATGTCATACGGAATTGCAATAGCGAATCACATACATTTTGAAGTTTTCAAGAAAACGACTTTCTCTTTTCTGAGAGCAAAGTTTTGTAACGGGAAAAGTTCCGCTTTACGTCACAGGGTGTTACTGGAGCATATCTGAAAATAAATTAAATCATTGCTGTTGAATTGAGACATCCTCACAAACGTTACCGACTTACTACACAGAATATCGCCAATCTTGCAGAGTGTAGAGTATCTTTGATTCCGGTACAGTAAACACTGAAGTTTTGCGTAGACACAATACCACGTGTACCCTGTACCCTTTAACTCTGTTTCCACACATTTCACAAACTGAAGACCAACACAGAGTTTAACATCAGCTCCTTCTAATTGTGTAATGATTCTTACAGATTTCTATTAACATAACGGGAAAAGTACTCTCATCACCTTAAAGGTGAAATTTCAGGAAACTTATTCGCTTTACTGATTTAAAAGAAAATTTTGAAAAGGTACGAGCAACAATTCAGGAGTGTGAAAATCCGTTGTAAGACGACTGGTAGTCATATGCATTAAAAATAAATAAGCTATGAATTTATTATAAAAAATATGGAAATATCATGAGAGTTTTCTGAAAATATGTTTATATACGCTTCTATATTACCAATAAAAGCATCTAATTTCAATCATAATATTATTACTGATTAACTTTGTAACTTCTTTACTCTGATAATATGAGGAATTTTACCTGGCTAACTAGTTTCGAAGTATTATTCTTCATTGTCCGAAGTCTAGTGAAGATCCCGCGCTATCTTCTGGTGTTCTGTTGTGGTAGGGTGTGTTCATGATTGTGTCGAAAAGGGTGTGTGTTTTGAAATTGAGTTGAGTATTCAGAATGTGCTGGGGGTATGTTTTGTATGTTTATAAATTTCATATTGTTCTAGAGTGTCAAGTTTTTTGGTATTTTGGCTGGATGTGTAGTATTTTCATGTCAGTGTCTATGTTGCTCTAGTCGTGATTGGAGTTTGTGATGTGTTCTACGTAGGTTGAATTGTTGTGTGGTTTGGTTATGACTGTGATGTGTTCCATGTAACGTGTTTGAAATGTTAAGATAGACTCTGCTCCTTTTTAAGCTTTTCTAGTTGGTTATTTAACGAAGCTTTATCAACTGCTTAGTTACTTAGAGGCGATGGGATGGGTGACAGCGATGAGGGCGAGTATTCGCTAAAGATTAACCTGACATTTATTAATTTACTTATTTATTTACTTATTTATTTACTTACTTATTATTTATTTATTTACTTACTTACTTATTATTTATTTATTTACTTATTTATTTAATTATATATTTATTTATTTAATTATATATATTTATTTAATTATATATATTCATTTAATTATATATATATATTTATTGAATTATATATATATTTATTTAATTTTATTTATTTATTTATTTGATTATATTTATTTATTTATTTAATTTTATTTATTTATTTATTTAATTATATATATGTTTATTTATTTAATTATATATATGTTTATTTATTTAATTATATATTTATTCATTTATTTGATTATATATTTATTTATTTAATTATATATTTATTACAGTATTTATTTCATTATATATTTATTACAGTATTTATTTCATTATATATTTATTACAGTATTTATTTAATTATATATTTATTATTTATTTAATTATATATTTATTCATTTATTTATTTATTTTTATTTATTTATTTAATAATGCTTATTTATTTAATTATGTTTATTTATTTAATTATATGTTTATTTATTTAATTATATGTTTATTTCTTTAATTATATATTTATTTCTTTAATTATATATTTATTTATTTATATATGTAATTATTTATTTATGTATTTATTTATTTATGTATTTATTTGTTTATGTATTTATGTATTTATTTATTCATTCATTCATTCATTCATTCATTCATTCATTCTGGTGTAGTTAAGCCATCAGGCCATCGTCTTATCATTGTGAAAAACTATGGAGAAAAAACAACCAGATAATCAGCCCAAGCGGGAATCGAACCCACGCCCGAGGTCAACTTCGGATCGCCAGGCAAGCACCTCAGCCGACTGAGTTACGCCGGTGACTATTTTAAGTTTACAGTGGAAATAGGAAGGGGGGGGGGGGAATATGACCTGTCATAAACATTGTCCCTAATTTATATCTAACTTGATATATTCGGAAAATTGATTGCGGAAAATGATATTCATCATTTGCAGCCTTGCTGCTCGAAGGTAGCCAGGGCTATAGCCCTGGAAGATATCAGCCTGTTGCCGCAGACTCGCTTTTAAGCTGCTACCTGTTCCATTGTGCGAGGTCGCCACCGTGAAATGAAATGTTACACTCGTCCCACCGACTGCAAACGTGTAGTGCGCGACAGCAGTTCTGACATGCAGAAGCAGAGCAACTCGTCATGGACCATAGTTACTCCCAAAGACTTTAAGTCTTTGTTACTCCCAAGGATAACGTGCAAAAAACTTAGGACTCGTATGTAACAATTATAATTCCTATGTATCTGAATGCTTAAGGCTCAGTTTTAAATATAAAGCAACGTTAGTCTTGTTTATGATTGCGTCGCCCCGCGCCGTAGAGATGCCTGTACTCGTGTTACGGAATGCGCGCTGCTTCTAGTCCTCATAGGGAAGAAAATTTTCTCATGAAATTTCGGCCATTGTATGGAACCGGTGTCCACCCACCATCGTAATGAATTTGGAAGGTTACGGTAGGTAGCCAAATCCGTTCCTGCGAACCAACTATAAAGGCTAGGAAGTTCATCGTGCTAACCACAGGATAGACCTGTACTAGTTTGATGATCGTTCACATTTACTGAGGTATTTACACTAGAGGTATTCAGTCGGCTAGTCGAAATTACTATTTTATTTATTTATTTATTTATTTATTTATTTATTTATTTATTTATTTATTTATTTATTTATTTATTTATTTACTTACCTACCTACTTACTTACTTATTTGCTTATTTACTTTCTTACTTGTTTACTTACTTACTTATTTACTTATTTATTTACTTACTTATTTATTTACTTACTTACTTTTTTCCTTATTTACTTGTTTACTTACTTATTTACTTACTTATTTAATTACTTACTTATTTACTTACTTACTTGTTTACTTACTATCTTCTTTACTTACTTACTTGTTTACTTACTTACTAGTTTACTTACTTGTTTACTTACTTTCTTGTTTCCTTACTTTCTTGTTTACTTACTTACTTGTTTACTTACTTACTTGTTTACTTATTTACTTACTTATTTATTTATGTATTTATTTATTTATGTATATTTATTTATTTATTTATTTAATTAAGTAATTAATTATTCATTTATTTAATTATTTATTTATTTCTCATCAAACTTGTCTGAACATGGCGGATTTGATGCATTCCAGTACAAATTCGTCATTCCCATATCAAATACAAAGTAAATATAACAAAATATTTTCACCACCTGCTAGCCTATGAACTACTTCTTAATTTTCCATCTCTGATAATAACAGTATAGTACTATTTTATAATGTATATCTACCGTACTATACTATACAACACAACACGAATGCAGTAATCACAATCGTATAAAATAATAATAATAATAATAATAATAATAATAATAATAATAATAATAATAATAATAATAATAATAATCTCATTTCACTATATTTACCATTCCTAAATGTTTTACTACTTTTATTCTATTTCATCTTTTCACTTGTTTACTAAACTGTTGAGAAGTTACTATAGACATCCAGTAAAGAAAACTCAGGGCGCAGAAACCAGCGGGCGTGACTGTCTCGCGCAGATGACGTATGCTCCCTTTCCCAACATGCTCCCCGTCTCCAATCACACCACAGACACTATGCGCATGCGCACGTATTATCTTCTTGTGCTGAACTGAACACGTGTTATTGCTACAGAGTCAGGGAGTCACATAGCGTTTTATATTAAATATTAATTTAATTTAATGTAAATAGGTATTTAAAATTTAAATATGAGGACAGTTCCAGTGAAGACAGATACCGATTGTGACTTAGAAAGAGACGATGTTGACATCTTGTAATGTTATATTCAGTTAATTGGTTATTGTTACAGCTGTTGTTTGAGTGCACATTTCTGCAACCGCAGCCGTTATAGCTGTACCAGTAGCCGCTTATTAAAGAACCCGCCTACTGCAGGGGGATAAGAGGGGTATAGCATGCGCGGCGCGAGGAGTCTGAGCTGAGTTTTGCTTGTAGGATACCTACTGGTATAATCTGGTTACTCCTTAACTAATAGCTTTTGCAGACTGAAGGATTCTTTCACATTATAATGTCTCTTCAACTAGTTCTTTCATGTTTCTTCCCATCTAATTTTGACTCTAAACAGAAATTTACCTCGGTTATTAAGCTTGTTAGTGTTTAACGACCCACTTAGTTTTGTGAAGACTATTTTCTCGTTTATCTTAAAAAATGTATTACCTATTCCCCTAATTCTGAGGTCAATGGTCGCTGTGCATTTTTATAGTGTATGTATTGCGTCTTCCAAACCACTCGCATAGGGAAAAAATATCCTTACCCACATTACCTTTTGTGTATATTATTATTATTATTATTATTATTATTATTATTATTATTATTATTATTATTATTATTATTATTATTGTTAGGTTGCGGATCGAGGAGACGGCCTCCAGATATGGAGGGTAGCTGTGAATATATTGAATAAGCAGTCGCGGACAGCTGATGAGGGGTGGTCCTCCAGCTTGGGGGTTGGGCGAAGGGCTAACAACCCATCACCGTAAAAAACAGCTTGTTACGAATCCTTTAAATAAGCCTCGGAATGGAACTGATTCTCTGGCACGACCACAGAAAAAAGAGATAGGTTTGGAAATAAATCCCGAAAAGACAAAGTATATGATTATGTCTCGTGACGAAAATATTGTTCGAAATGGAAATATAAAAATTGGAAATTTATCGTTTGAAGAGCTGGAGAAGTTCAAATATCTTGGAGCAACAGTAACAAATATAAATGATACTCGGGAGGAAATTGAACACAGAATAAATATGGGAAATACCTGTTATTATTCGGTTGAGAAGTTTTTTTATCATCAAGTCTGCTGTCAAAAAATCTGAAAGTTAGAGTCTATAAAACAGTTATATTACCGGTTGTTCTTTATGGTTGTGAAACTTGGACTCTCACTTTGAGAGAGGAACATAGATTAAGGGTGTTTGAGAATAAGGTGCTTAGGAAAATATTTGGGGCTAAGAGGGACGAAGTTACAGGAGAATGGAGAAAGTTACACAACACAGAACTGCACGAATTGTATTCTTCACCTGATATAATTGGGAACATTAAATCCAGACGTTTGAGATGGGCAGGGCATGTAACGCGTATGGGCGAATCCAGAAATGCATATATAGTGTTAGTTGGGAGGTCGGAGGGAAAAAGACCTTTGGGGAGCCGAGACGTAGATGGGAATATAATATTAAAATGGATTTGATGGAGGTGGGATATGATGATAGAGACTGGATTAATCTTGCTCAGGATAGAGACCAATGGCGGGCTTATGTAAGGGCGGCAATGAACCTCCGGGTTCCTTAAAAACCAGTAAGTAAGTATTATATTATTATTATTATTATTATTATTATTATTATTATTATTATTATTATTATTATTATTATTATTACGTTAATACGAAAGGTAAGAATAAATAGACATCCCAACTTGAAAATGAATGAGCATATTTAGATGCACTGAATTCAGACCTTTGGGAAATCCACGAGCCCAACAGAACAGACGACCTCTGTGATCTTAGTCTGATGAGGAAACCTGTATGTAGTTCCGAAACATTGGGAAAATGATTATAAGCTATGTGACTAATGTAAAATAGGAGTCCAAAGATTGATATAAAAGCACATAAACATTACCATGCGATATCTAGTATTTCAAAGAGCAAATTATAATAATTAAAAAGATATAATTATGGATATAGGTATGTCTAATTGCTCTAGTTCATATCTGTGATACACTACCATTCACAGAAAGAGACGTGAATAATAATTTCAAATTTTCTATAGCCTGAGTGTTTGTGTTGCCTTTAGGTTTAAGTTAGATTTAGTTATATAAGTGTTGGGAGGACTGGAACACCATACCAAGAAATCCGCTAAAATACTCCCAGGGGATCGCTAGGGGTCGGGTCGCACGAGCCAATGGTCTTGGCGGAATTAAAGGATTAATGGAACTAGAACAGTAGAATGCCTTGTACCATGTACACCAACGAAAAGCAGCTTTCCAACAGCCACTCAACAGATTGAAAGTGCAGACCTTTTCCACATGGATGCAATGCTACATCACTACACATTCTGAAACGCAAAACTTTTCATGTCGTATTATTATTATTATTATTATTATTATTATTATTATTATTATTATTATTATTACTTACAAATGGTTTTCAAGGAACCCGTAGGTTCATTGCCACCCTCACATAAGCCCGCCATCGGTCCCTATCCTGTGCAAAATTAACCCAGTCTCTATCATCATACCCCACCTCCCTCAAATCCATTTTAATATTATCCTCTCATCTACGTCTTGGCCTCCCCAAAGGTCTTTTTCCCTCCGGCCTCCCAACTAACATTCTATATACATTTCTGGATTCGCCCATACGTGCTACATGCCGTGCCCATCTCAAACGTCTGGATTTAATGCCCCTAATTACGTCAGATGAGGAATACAATGCATGAATTTCTGCGTTGTGTAACTTTATCCATTCTCCTGTAACTTCATTAATAATTAATAATTTATTTATTTAATCTGACAGGATTAAGGCCATAAGGCCTTCTCTTCCATCCTACCAGATAGCACATATAAATACAAAAAAGAAATACAAACACTGATGAAAATAATACAAATGAAGTTAAAGCCCTATAGGGAGTCAACAGAGTCAAAATAACACTATAGAGCTCTCATCGAGCTAATACAAGAAAAAAGAAAGAAAACAGAGATAGCAATGATGATAGTGATAACTGATGATGATGATGATAATAATAATAATAATAATAATAATAATAAATTATATATTAATTGTCAATTTTACAACAGCATAGTTACAATAATTACTATATGTCATGGGTTAAGGCGAAGTTGCGCAACCTGACAGGTGTTCAACAAGCAATTCCATGAACTAGAATGTGATTTTTTAATTTAAATTTGAATTTTTAT
The DNA here is from genome assembly GCF_040183065.1 of Periplaneta americana. Classification (NCBI taxonomy): domain Eukaryota; kingdom Metazoa; phylum Arthropoda; class Insecta; order Blattodea; family Blattidae; genus Periplaneta; species Periplaneta americana. The sequence continues at coordinate 152,508,289 of NC_091123.1, forward strand.
ACTGTCCGACAGTCTCTGACATGGTCAGGGAGAGAGTTCCAGAGGAATGGAATAGATATGCTGAAAGATGATGAGTAGAAGGATGTTCTGTGCAGAGGAATAGAGAGAAGGTACATGTTCCCGGTTCGAGGTAGTGAAAGGTAAACAAAACGAGATGCTAGGTAAGAGGGTGTGGAGGTGTGGATGATTTTAAATAGTAATAAAAGAGAGTTGAAGAATCTTCTTTCTTTAAGTGGACTCCAAGACAACAATTCTAGTGACTGTGTTACATGATCGAATTTTCTAATGTTACAAACGAAACGAACGCAGATATTGTGAACACGCTGTAGTCTATGGGAAAGATCAGTATTTACATTCGTGAATAGAGAATCACAATAATCGAAGTGAGGCATCACTAAAGTTTGGATCATTCCTTGTACTTAAAAATATTTTTCTAAGAACTTTATTCTCAGACACTCTTAATCTCTGTTCCTTTCTCAAAGTGAGAGTCCAAGTTTCACAACCATACAGAACAACCGGTAATAGACTATAACTGTTTTATAAATTCTAACTTTCAGATTTTTTGACAGCAGACTAGATGACAAAAGCTTCTCAGCCGAATAATAACAGACATTTCCCTATTTATTCTGCGTTTAATTTCCACCCGAGCGTAATTCATATTTGTTACTGTTGCTCCAAGATATTTGAATTTTTCTACCCCTTCGAAGGGTAAATCTCCAATTTTTATATTTCCTATTTCCATTTCGTAGAATATTCTGGTCACGATACATAAACATAGGCCTATAATTCGTCTTTTCGGGGTTTACTTCCAAACCTATCGCTTTACTTGCTTCAAGTGAAATTTTCGTGTTTTCTCTAATAGTTTGTGGATTATTATTATTATTATTATTATTATTATTATTATTATTATTATTATTATTATTATTGCTACTATTATCATTATTATTATTATTATTATTATTATTATTGCTACTACTATTATTATTATAACAGTGAAGGTAAACATGTTTCATGAATTCAAAGTAGTGGTGAACTGTATATTGTAACGACAATATGGAAGTCAATGTTTGCCTGCCCCCAAAAGCAAGAAGATTTCTGTCAGAGGAAACTCAAATATGTGTATGTTATCGGTCCAGCAAACCGAAATAATAGAAAACATTCCCTGTGTACACAACAATATTGAAGAGCTGGTTGGTCTGATAGCGTAGGGTAAAAAAATAACATAACACTACACGTTCCACAGTAACACAACATCACTGCTTCGTTTTACTAGTCTCTGTAGCTGAGGTTTATGAATTTGAAACCATAGAGGAAAATGTAACCTTCATTTCAAACTCTCATACATTTATACTTGAAAGGATATACCGGTACATTTCTGCACGCCTGTAGAACTACAGTCACCTACTATTCTCGATTCCTAAATATTTTAATAAGAAACATTGGACAATCATACGAAGATTCTAAATACTTCAGCAATAGATCTATTTTGGAAATTTACGGTAGAACTAATAATCCTGGACGCGATATCCACGAGCCTCTGCAGGGGTGAACGATCATCCAGCCAATACGGTGTACCATGTGGTTAGCACGATGATCCCCAGCCGTTATGGTTGGTTCGCGGAACCGGATTTCGCTACCTAAAGTAGCCTCCCAACTTAGTCTCGATGTTGGGTAGGCACAGGCCGAAATTTCATGACAGATTTCTTCCCCGGGTCCGTAAAGCGAGTCCAGACATGGCATGAGTGGAAAACATGAAATACTCACCGGTAGCGCGTTTGTATGCTGATTTGTAGATACGATTCCCATTTGGGCTGATCCTCTGGTTGGATTTTTCCGAGTTTTCCCACAAATGTAAGACAAATGTCAAGTAATCTATGGCAAATTCTCGACCTCATCTCTCCAAATATCATCTCGCTAGCACACATTTTATCTATGCTAAATAACCTAGTAGTTGATACAGCGTCGTTAAATAACCAATTAAAAAATAAGGAGTACTGAATATAATTTACGATTTGCATCTTAAAATGTAATGGGAAGTAACAGTTGTACAATGTACATACTTACATACTTACTTACAAATGGCTTTTAAGGAACCCGCAGGTTCATTCCCGCCCTCACATAAGCCCGCCATTGGTCCCTATCCTGTGCAAGATTAATCCAGTCTCTATCATCATATCCCACCTCCCTCAAATCTATTTTAATATTTCCTCCCATCTACGTCGCGGCCTCCCCAAAAGTCTTTTTCCCTCCGGTCTCCCAACTAACACTTTATATCCATTTCTGGATTCGCCCATACGTGCTACATGCCCTGCCCATCTCAGACATCTGGATTTAATGTTCCTAACAATGTAACGTACGCTACACTAAAGACTGTTTTCTACCAAAAACCATTTGTGAAAACCGCTAAGGAGAAAATAATAATAATAATAATAATAATAATAATAATAATAATAATAATAATAATAATAATGATAATTATGATGATAATAATCATAGTAATCTTTATTAGCCAAAAATAAAGGTATACAATTGTCACAGGCTTCGTAAAAAATGAAATACTTTATGTTCTTAATTGTAACATTAATAAAGGTCTTTCTTCAATATACTGCTCCGTCGATGTAAGAGAAAGTCAGTGTTCATTTACTTAGATATAACATGCGGTAGAGCATGAATGTCGAGGAATATTACGGACAGGAAAACATCGTGTCCAGGGTGGGTATTTAAAAAAAGGTAAGGGTAAAGGTATCCCCGTAACATGCCATCAAGGCACTTGGGGGGCATGGAGGTAGAGCCCCATGCTTTCCATGACCTCGACACTAGAATGAGGTGGTGTGGTCGGCACCACGCTCTGACCGCCTTTTATCCCCGGGAAAGACCCGGTACTCAATTTTATAGGAGGCTGGGTGAACCTCGGGACCGTTCTGAAAGTTTGGCAACGAGAAAAAATCCTGTCATCACCTGGGATCGAACCCCGGACCTTCCAGTCCGTAGCGAACTGCTCTATCAACTGAGGTACCCGGCCGCCCGGTTGGATATTTAAGAGTGTATGTATGTATTTATTCACACTGCAGTAGGTATATACCGGTGGCAGTGGTAAGTAATTACACTCAATAATGACAATAATAAACTTATTAATTAAAAATACAATTAATAATAATACTAATAATTAATACTAACAATAATTAATAATAATAATAATAATAATAATAATAATAATAATAATAATAATAATAATAGCAACAACAACAACAACAGGGAATATACTAAATTAAATGAAACAATCACTTAAAATAACATTTGAAATAAATCTAATTTGTATCTTAAAACTAAGATCGAACTAACCCACGAGTATGTTATGTTCATATCTGCACAAGTACCTTTCAAATTACACTCATTTCGCTGTCAACTCACTCACTGCAATGGAACTACGACACATTTCACTGATTCTATCCTGATTTCACTAACACTTCAAAAACATTTCACTGTTCAAATACTATGCACTGCCACTATAAACTATAAAGCTTCACTGACAGGAACACGTTTCACTTAGACAGCACACTTCACTGACACGACATACTTCTTCACTGATACAACACACTTCACTGACACAACATAATTCTTCACTGATACAACACTTCAATAACAACATATCATTTACACCCTTTAAATACTGTGTATAATTACCGTCTATTAGTAAGGTCCCTAAGCCTATTTTTAAATACATTTTTGGTTGTTGGTAAAGCCTTTAGTAAGTCTGCAGGTAAAGCATTCCAGTCCCTGATAGTACGATTGAGAAAAGAAAACTTACCAGTGTCCGTCCTCTGCCTTCTTTCTCTCAATTTATATGAGTGATCGTTCCTTGAAGAGTAATTTGGCGGCTGCAACCTATTTTTTATTTCTCTCCAGGCAGGCTAACCTCTGTATGTTTTGAACAGTGCGCATAATCGAATTCGCGTTCTCCTGTCCGTGAGTGTGTCCCATTTTAATGGTGAATTTTTCCGACAACACTTAAGAGCCCGTTTTTGAATCTTTTCCATTGTCTTAATATGTTCTAATCTGTAAGGATCCCAACATGCAGCACCATATTCCATTACTGGACGTACTAGTGATTTATATGCAATCTCTTTGGATTTATCAGAGCCTTTTCTTAGTACCCTCATCACAAAGTGTAACGCTCTCCATGCTTTTCCCGCTGTGTCTGTAACGTGTTCCCCCCAGCCGAGATCGCTGCTAAATGTTATTCCGAGGTTTTTACATTTGCTAACTTCCGGAATGGTTTCACCCCCTAACGTATACGATGCGACTATTTTATTTCTTTTCCTTGTAAAGCTGATGGCTTTGCTCTTTAGAGAATTTATTTTCATTTTGTTGGCTATTGCCCAATCGTTTATTCTATTGAGGTCATTCTGGAGAAGAGTAGTATCTTCATGGCTTTTTATTTCCCTGTATACCATACAATCATCCGCGAATAAGCGAACCCTAGACAAGATATTAACTGGCAGATCATTTACAAAAGCCAAGAATGGAAGAGGCCCCAAGACACTCCCCTGCGGGATCTCGGAAGTAATTTCAATTTGGTTCGATAATTCCTCCCCTACCCGTACTCTCTGAGTGGGACAAGTTAAAAATTCATTATAGAAAGAGAATCCGATACAACGTTAATACAAATAAATTTTATTTCCTAGAATGTGTCTAGCAAAAAATACAATAAATACATAAATATATAGGTGAATGAGTGAGTGAGTGAGTGTGTGTGTGTATGTGTGAGTGAATAAATAGATAAATAAATACATTAATTAATTAATTAATTAAATAAATAAATATTTACTTAACTCTAGCAATATCCTTAACATTTGTGCCGTTTTCAAGGCGTTGAATAATATTTACTTTGTCACAAATACTCAGACTTGAAAGTGTTTATAACATGAAGCCTTATCGGTAAGAGGGGGCTTGGATTCCAGTCACAACAGACCACGTTGTACCGTTTTCTGCTTTCTTTAGACTGAAACGCAGTCTACTAAATCAGCGGAACAGTGTAATACTTCATGTTGCATTGTAGCACAACGATTTTTTATGTACAGTAGTGGCAAAAAAACCGGACCGACCCTTGTAGCTGATTTCAGAGCCTTGTTCACTCCAGAGCACGATAGACTAGTAACTAAGACTTTCGTGGTTCGAATCCTGCCTGGGAAGGAAACTTTTTATTTATTTATTTATTTATTTATTTATTTATTTATTTATTTATTTATTTATTTATTTAACCTGGTAATGATAAAGCCATCAGGCCTTCTCTTCTCCTCTACCAGGGGATTACAACTACAATATTAAGAATACAATTACGATTATAATTACAATTAATAGTGAATTTACAAATACAACAAAAATCAAAGTACTAAAAGATTAACAGACTAATAAAAGCTAGACAGTTCATTGTAAAAATTAAGAAGAGAGAATTTTTTTTTATTAATTAAGTAAAAATTAAACCTACTCTACGCAGTAAGAAAATGCTTAATAAGTTTGCCTTTGAACGCTACTAAATTCCGACAGTCTCTTATGTCACTGGGTAGGGTATTCCACAAGTGCGAGAGCGAGATTGTGTATGATGATGAATACGATGATGTCTTATGTGTTGGTATGGCTAGTATGAGGCTATTTTGCGTGCGTGTGAAGAGGTTATGATATGATGACAGGTAACTGAAACGGGAGGCAAGGTAGGTAGGTGTAGAGGTGTGAAGGACTTGGAAAAGGAGAACAAGAGAATGAAAATTTCTATGTTCGTTAAGCCGTAGTCAGTTTAGAGTTTTGAAGGATGGGGTAATGTGGTCAGCGCGACGGACATACCAGACGAAGCGAACACAAGAATTATGAACACGTTGTAATCTTTGCGATTGGTTGACATTGAGGTCGGTCAGTAGAGAATCGCAATAATCGTAGTGGGGCATTACTAATGTTTCCACTAGTATTTTCTTGAGTGATAGCGGGAGGAATTTTCGAATGCTGTTTAAGGAATGTAGTATGGAATGCACTTTTTTGATGATATGGATTACTTGATAATTCCAGTTTAAATGCGTGTCAAAGTAAACTCCAAGGTTTTTAACACAGGAAGAAAAAGGGATTATTGTGTCGTTTAACTTGACTGGAAGAGCAGGAGTAATGTTGCATAATAGACGTTGGTGGTTGGTGTTCTTTATTCAAATTTATTCCCAATACTTTTCGATTGCTGGTAAAATTCATGTTCTGGGAATAATAAGTTAATTAAGTAGTAAAATATCGCTGCAATCGAAAAGTATTGGGAATAAATTTGAATAAGGGACAAAACAAAGTTTCCTTCCCAGGCAGGATTCGAACCACGAAAGTCTTACTTACCAGCCTATCGTGCTGTCACTGTGAACAAGGCTCCGAAATCAGCTACAAAGGTCGATCTGTTTTTTTTTTTGCCACTACTGTACAGCAAGCCTATTTAGCTTTAATTTTAATTTACGGATATTTCAGCATTGCTCCATTAATCTTCACTCGTTATTCATGGGAATATATTAGGCATAACTGATATCAGTAACTTTGTCCTTAACTTCACATTACCGATTTTATTAATATTACTTCCACTTCTACTTCGCTTTACCTTTGCGCTATTTAACAAGCAGGTTAGATCCCCCTCTCAAAGTGCACCACGGACAACGCTATTACAGTGAAGTTGTCTACATTTAGCAGCGATCTCGGCTGGGGGGAACACGTTACAGAAACAGCGGGAAAAGCATGGAGAGCGTTACACTTTGTGATGAGGGTACTAAGAAAAGGCTCTAATAAATCCAAAGAGATTGCAAATAAATCACTAGTACGTCCAGTAATGGAATATGGTGCTGTATGTTGGGATCCTTACAGATTAGAACATATTAAGACACTGGAAAAGATTAAAAAATGGGCTCTCAAGAGTTGTCGTAAAAATTCACCATTAAAATGGGACACACTCACGGACAGGAGAACGCGAATTCGATTATGCGCACTGTTCAAAACATACAGAGGTGAGCCTGCCTGGAGAGAAATAAAAAATAGGTTGCAGCCGCCAAATTACTCTTCAAGGAACGATCACTCATATAAATTGAGGGAAAGAAGACGGAGGATGGACACTGGAAAGTTTTCTTTTCTCAATCGTACTATCAGGGACTGGAATGCTTTACCTGCAGACTTACTAATGGCTTTACCAACAAGCAAAAATTTATTTAAAAATGGGCTTAACGACTTTACTAATAGACGGTAATTATACACAGTATTTAAAGGGTGTAAATGATATTTTGTTATTGAAGTGTTGTATCAGTGAAGAATTATGTTGTGTCAGTGAAGTGTGTTGTGTAAGTGAAACGTGATCCTGTCAGTGAAGCTTTGAAATCAGGATAGAATCAGTGAAATGTGTCGTAGTTCCACTGCAGTGAGTGAGTTGACAGCGAAATGAGTGTAATGTTGAAAGGTACTTGTGCAGATATGAACATATCATACTCGTGGGTTTTAGTTCGAACTTAGGTTTAAGATACAAATTAGATTTATTTTAAATGTTATTTTAAGTGATCGTGCTTCATTTAATTTAGAATATTCCCTGTTATATTATTATTATTATTATTATTATTATTATTATTATTATTATTATTATTATAAATTATTGTTAGTATTAATTATTAGTATTATTATTAATTGTATTTTAATTAATAAGTTTATTATTGCCATTATTGAGTGTAATTAGTTACCACTGCCACCGGGTATATGCCCATTGCAGTGTGATACATACATACAAATTCGGCGCGTCACTGCTAGATAGATGACTAATTCTCAATCGCGGCTCTCCGTTTGAACGACTTTCTTGAATGTTAAGCGCCTTCATTTTTCCACTTTAATTCGCAATCAAGAAATATACAGTATCTTCACTTCAGTTTAACGATTTTGCTCGAGCGGTTTTTGATTACAGAAGATCTCTTCAAACTCAATCATTTTTATTGCGTTTTCTTGTGGACGGGAGCACTTCTCGACTCTTCACGTCCTTCAAGGGGAGGTCTGAATGCCCACCCTCCTCACGCCCCTAACTCTCATGGCGTTGGAAATTCCTTCTCCCTTCTGTCTGAATCGGATTCGTGATATTTATTTTAGAGGCCGTCCTCGTTCAACACATTAAGGAACAAGGCGGGGATCGTGCAGCGAATATCTCCAACACTCAATTGGCATTTAGCTGTAAGTCTCCATTATTTGTAAGGAACCGTCCTTTATTGCTCTTCTGCACTACTATGATAGGCTACTATACCTTCGAACTAGGCTCTATTAGACTTTGAAATAGATTGTTAGATTAGGTTATACTGGAGGAAATTAGGTTGGATTGTAGTAGATTATATAGGACCGGATTATGTTAGATTAGATTCGATTCGAATAGATTAGACTAGACTAGACTAATTTGGACTGTAGTAAGGTATATTGAATTATATTATTTTAATGTACTGGAAGTACATATGATATTTCCATGCAGATATTCTGCATCATCATACGATGAAAGAGTAATGGAACGGAGAAAAATTCTCTCCGGCGCCGGGATTTGAACCCGGGTTTTCAGCTCTATGTGCTGATGCTTTATCCACTAAGCCACACCGGATACCCACCCCGGCGTCGGACAGAATCGTCTCAATTTAAGTTCCAACTCTTGGGTTCCCTCTAGTGGCCGCCCTCTGCATTACGTCATAGATGTCTATGAACGTAGGACTGAAGTCCACACATGTGCTGAGGTGCACTCGTTATGAGTGACTAGTGGCTTAGTGGATAAAGCATCAGCACGTAGAGCTGAAAACCCGGGTTCAAATCCCGGCGCCGGAGAAAATTTTTCTCCGTTCCATTACTCTTTCATCGTATGATGACGCAGAATATCTGCATGGAAATATCATATGTACTTCGGTACATTAAAATAATATATATGATATGCGTAAATCACTTCGTGATTTAAGACGGCGCTTATTCCGTCGGATCCTGGCCAACTAGTCACTCATGACGAGTGCACCTCAGCACATGTGTGGACTTCAGTCCTACGTTCATAGATATCTATGGCGTAATGCAGAGGGCGGCGACTAGAGGGAACCCAAGAGTTGGAGCTTAAATTGAGACGATTCTGTCCGACGCCGGGTGGGCATCCGGTGTGGCTTAGTGGATAAAGCATCAGCACGTAGAGCTGAAAACCGGGGTTCAAATCCCGGCGCCGGAGAGAATTTTTCTCCGTTCCATTACTCTTTCATCGTATGATGAATTAGATTATATTTGACTGGATTGGATTGATGTGGATTAGATTTTACTGGAGAAGTAAATTACATTAAATTTGACTAGAGTGGATTATATTAGTTTATATTGGACTAGAGTAGATGCTATTACATTACATTAGACCATATTAAACTGAACTGGAATAGATCACATTATATTAGATTGGACTGGAGTATAATAGATTACTACATTAAATTCAATTGGAGAAGATTAGACTAGAATAGGATAGAATGTTTTACTTCCGCTGGCAGAGTTAAGGTCATAAGTCTTCTTCTTCCACTCAACCAGCCTTAATCAATACAATAGATTAGATTAGTATATAGTATAATAGTAATAGTAGATTATAATAGTAAATCATTATGTTATGTTATGTTTATGTTTATGTTATGTTATGTTATGTTGTGTTATGTTATGTTATGTTATGTTATGTTATGTTATGTTATGTTACGTTATGTTTTATTGGATTGGAGAAGATGAAATTAGATTGAACTGTAGTAGATTAGATTGAACTGTAGCAGATTAGATGGACTCTAGTTTGTTAGATTAGATTGGACTGAAGTAGATTAGATTACACTGGACTGGAGTAGATTGGTAGGTTGCACTGGACTGGAGTATATTAGATTATATTGAATTTTGCCTGGACTGGACTGGACTGGACTGAACTGAACTGAACTGAACTGAACTGAACTGAACTGAACTGAACTGGAGTAATTTTGATTAGATTGCAATGGAGTAGATTATATTAGCTTTACTGGAGAATATTAGATTACAACGGGCTGAACTCAAGTTGATTAGATTAGATTAAGTTGAGTTAGGTTAAGTTTGATTGGTTTGGGTTGCGTTGGGTTAATTGTGTTGGATTGGCTCAATTGGGTTGGGTTGTGTTGGGTTAATTGGGTTGGATTGACTCAATTGGATTGGGTTGTGTTGGGTTAATTGGATTGTTTTTGCTTAATTGGATTAGATTAGATTAGGTTAGGTTAGGTTAGGTTACATTTGATGAAGATCTTTTGCTCATAAAAAGTACAACGCAGCGCTGCTTGACAATGGTAAAGTCGTACAGAGGTGACGCCTACTTGCAACTACTGCTTCTTTGTTTTGCTTATACCCACGTCGATCACTATGATACCTCGATAACATCGCCCATCTAGCGTCTATGGCTTCAGATGCCTTATTGAAAACTGTACGTCGCTGCTTAGCATTGCCACTTACTGACTCTCCCGTGTACAATATTTTATTGGATAATGAAAAACATACTCAGAAACTAGCCGAATTTTACACTAAGAAAAGCTACGATTTACATACAAGTGGCAAGAGAACCTCTTACCTGAGATTTATATCGAAGCTTGCTGTATTCGGCGTGTGGGAAAGTACCCGCCAATGGCCCAATTTGCTGTTTCTCGGCCGGAAATAATTTGCTCACCTAGTATACGAATCATTTCATATCTTGATTTTTCTCAAGACGTCATACAATATTTTACAAGGACGCACTGTGATATGTCCTCCATCCAAGGTAACTTAAAGCGTTACATTAATAACGATTGCTTGCCATATGCCCGCAGTACACTAGGTTTATTATTTTTGCTATTCCTTACAGGTAAAGAAAGTAGGCTCTGTCGCAAGATTATTTTCAACTCTCGTGATATGAATTTGTTGAACAAGAAAGTCCCAATACAAGACCTTCAGTTGCTTTCGCTGTGACGTCATTAAAAGCCAGTCAGCACTGAAATTGTCTCCATCGTTTCTTACGTAATACATTTATTGCCATCCGACTTCATTAAGACGTAATTTAATTGACTTGTTCGTTCGCGACTTCACAAGTGAAGTTGAGTATCTGCTCTAAGTCTACTCAGAGTTATTACATTACAGGTTCCTGGATACTCGATTGCCATCGCACTATCGGATGTGATTCTGAGCCATCTTCTGCGTAAAGCACGAGGAAGGCATTTTTAGTGAATTAGTTTTAAAATGAAATGAAATCTTAAAAAGTGAATCAGCCCTGTATTTTAAGTACTCAGCAACTTTTTAAATGTTAGGATTTCCTTCCTTTACACAATTGAAGAAGTGGTTGAGAAAAGGTAATATTTCAAAATAGCAGTTTTCAGTAAATCGCATTTAAAATTTGTAGACTATCATGTCTGAAGATCGTATCAACAAAATTGCAAGTTTACAGAAGAGCCAGATAAATATAGAATGATTTTTCCTGTCCTTATCTGTCATAACAAGGTACTTTATTCGATTCTTTCATATTTCCATTTTAACTCCGAAACAATAAAATTGTTTCCAAACATATATAGGTTCCATTAAATTTTTTTAATAATACAAAATTTGTTGCTACGTCCTTCTGGCATGATGTCCTCGATATTTAAATCCAGAAAATTCTGTTTTATTTTTAAAATTTTTCCATTTTACTTATTACATTTATATTTCCCCAAATGATCATAAATAAAATTTTTACATGTTAGAGGACTTCTATGTGCAAAAACCTTACGATAACCTTGTAAATTTGACATTAAAAGTATTTTGTGCGAGATCGTGCGTATTTGCTTGGTTTCCGCACAAAACCTATCCGCGGAAAGTCTAAAATTCCACATTCAGTATTCCCAACCTAACAAACATAACAATTTCCCTCTTCTTACCGCTTAAGTGACATTTTGATTTTACTGCTTTAGGCTTTTAACATATTATTTTAGAGACGTTCAATATAATAATAATTATAAATTGGAAATGTACCACTGCAATTTCACCTAAATTGCACCGTTAATTATTGTTTTTAAATATTTGCAAAAATTAAGTAAACTCTACAACTCCACTAAAGTTACTGCATTCGCGATGCAAGTAACATTAAGGATGCCGTGAAAAATCAACAAGATTCCAGACTCATCATAGACTGGAGGGGGGGGGGGAAAGACAGACGTATATCACGGCCTGCTGGAGTAGGCTATAGTAAACACAGAAAACATTTTAAAGCAACAATGTTGAAGATAGATATTTTTGTTTTGCAAATTTGCCGTCATTGAACAGAAACCAAGACGGAGATTTCATTGCAACTAATTAGAAATTCCTCTTTCAGGTATGTAATAAACGATCTTCGCACAAAATAATGTACGATACACGAGCGGTATGTTTTCTTTCAATTCTCAACTACGTTTCGCTTTTTCAAACTTTTCCTCGAACATGAAAACTTCAACACACCGCTCTTGTAACGCATATTACTATTTTGCACGATCGTGTTTTTTGTTGTATTTACAGCTATTGTTGTTAGGCCTTGAATGTTAGAATTCCCACACAGAGACTTGTTGCTAGGGAAACCATTCCTCATAACATTAAACTATACTGAAATAGGTCCATTACAGTACACTTATTGTTACTTAGTTACCGTTACAGTACAGTTTTGCGAATGCTTTAGAATAATATTGCTCTAAATTTTCTATGCTAAATATATTGTATTTGCAATTTAAATATATGATCCTGCAAACATTGTTGTACAATACGCGTTTATGAAGTGCATTACAAAATCTTGGAAATTGAGTAACTTGCTTTGCTCGTTTCTCAAACAATAGCTCTTATAAAGTGTGATAATATTTTATAATTTATGTCACAGGCTATTCAAACGCACGTCAACATACACATATGTGCAGTTTAATATACAAATAATAAAAGTGAAACAGGTATATTACATTTAAATATTTTTGTGCATGTATAATTTTTGTTTGTCGTCAGTATAACACAACTTAGCACAAAATGGGAACCATATAGAATCATAAAATATTTTACATTCACATGCAAAATTTATTATTCATTTTAAGGGAAGAGGATGGTATTTTTTGGTGAAAAATGAGTAAATTTTCAAAAAACAATTTTTTCCCTTAAAATACTCTGTGATATGTGTAGAATACATTGTATAATATTTTGTGGGCATTTGTGCCCTTATCAGTTGTTGAGACGCCATTTTTAAACTTCCTGCGCTCTGGATTTTTAAATCACACCGCCCTTTTGTTTGTTGTTTCCGGAACTTCATTTTTTTTTTCAAAACCAAATTTTTCTTTAAAATACTCTGTGATGTGTGTGGAATACATTGTATAACATTGTGTGGGTATCTGTGCCCTTATTGGATGTTGAGACGCCATTTTTAAAGTTCCTGCGCTCTGGATTATTAAATCACACCCCCTTTTGATTGCTGTTTCTGGAACTTTACTTTTTTCGCTACATTGCCAGACAAAAATCGATATAATTTTTGAACTATTAAAGATATATGAATGAAATTTAGAATACACATTCTCTAGACTACTAGGAAGCTTTTCTCTGTAACGGAATTTCCCTAATTGATTTCATTTTAAAAATAAGTCTCTCTGTTTGCAAGAAAGAAAATAAAAAAAATGTTATTAAATTTTAATTGTTTATTTTACAAATGTAGGAACTAATATCAAATTTCTGTTACAGACAGTTTGTAAAGCGTTCTTTTACAAATAAATTGTAACATAGTGTTTGAATTTATCTTTAAAAATGGCTTAGATATATCGAGTTTAGTAAAATCCTGCATTGGGTACATTTTTTTTTCAAAACTGCCTCCCAAATAATTTATTCAAAATATTTATATTTTGTTGAGTTGCTATAGCCATGAGCTCTCTACATACAAAAAATTAATATTTTACACCAAATAAGAAAAAAGTTTTAAAAATTACTATCCTCTCCCCTTAATCAATTCGTAACTTATAACCAGGCTTCGAGACTTGGGACCCGATACAATAAGTTTACTGTGCATGTACTATAGGCTGTTGACTCGCTGCAGGTAGTGAAGGTAGAGATGTGTTGAGGTAACAACGTTGCTATTTAGAGTAGAGTACGGTAGTATGGGGAAACAGACACACAAGTACATTCTGAAAGTAAATATACATTACACAATGACAGTGTCAAAAGAAAGTGAAAAGCATTTATTCTCCTGTTTTTATAAGCATTTGTGTTCAATTATGCGCAGTGTTAATGGTGGAAATAAACATGTAGTAATTTAAATTTCTTCACTTATCCTATTGGTCGTCTTTAGGAAGTGCAGTTACAGTACCGAATTGCAATGTACTACAAGACATATTTTCAGTGTCTCAAACGTAAATATTTTTCGGTTATCTGCCAAACACAGTTCGTACTGTGAAAAGCTGCGCTCTATGTCGCATGACGTGATAGGAGCAAAACGAAAAAACCTAACGTCAAGGCAGTCTCTAAGAGACAGTCCTTTATTCTCGGGTGACTCTATGTCCACTAATTTGCTGTTAATGTTACATAACGTTCCATATTCGTTATTTTTACAAAAAATTGATTTCCACTTCTGTTTTACATGTTCGGTAACCGGTGTACTTGGTGTCTCATTAATTCTCTGCGTCATTTCCTCAACTAATCTGAGGGCTTCCGGCATCTCTTGCTCTGACTTTTCTAACCGTGTAATAGTTTCAAACACAGTTTGAAAATAGATTTGTATGAAAACCAAATTATTCATCAGAACCTTCAAATCCAGAGCTTTAATTATTCTGATTGCAGAACAGTCGTCACTCAATGTGTTGATTATCTGCACAATTGTACGGGAGTATTTGGCATAGGCTAATAAATAGCTGCATTAAGCCATGTACCCCATCTAGTAACAATGGGCTCTGGAGGTGGAGGAAGAGTGTATGTTAGTTTCTTAAATTTCGCAACCGTCTTTGCGTATTTGTTAGCATTCATTCTACAGTATCCCCACCCACTGTACGCTATACCACTATACTCAGTACGCAGTTATGCGGATTTCCCACTGAACTGCTCTATTGGGTCCGAAGTCTCGAAGCCTGCTTATAACATAATCAATAGACCTACAATTGAACAAATTCACCTCTATTCTCGTAGTATTCGCATTATAGCTAATTTACATGTTTTAATATGTTTTGTAAAAATGTGCATATTTAATAAGTCTATAGGCAGCTCACAACTACACTTATATTTTCTAACAAAAATCACTGCATCTTGTTCAAAAAACATTTCCATATGGTATTTACTTGTGATATACCCATTTGATCAGTAGTATTTATGTACATATATTTTAACATAATTTGAAATTCTTACTTTGATTAAATATGCATAGTTACAATTTTTATTTCAATTGTTACCCTTAAGTGCTTCACCATTTTAATATTTTTAACTTTGACATTCATTAACTACATTTTGATATGTATCTGTTCACAATTATATTGCAATGTTTTGTTTCTATAAAATATCCCTAATCAATGTCTGAAGATGCCATATTGCATGGCGGAAACGTTAACAGTTTTAATAAATAAAACGTAAATTTGTAACTATATAATTTACATTAAAATAAGTCATATGATTGACTAACATTTTTCTTTTTGATTTTGTAGGGGAGATTGTTGTACCTTTAAACACTTTTCACATTTCATTTTTTTTTTATTTTGGAAAATGAAATTTTTTTAATGAAAAAATGCTTGAAATAATTATTGAAGATTTCTTTACAACTTCCTGTATGTATTTTCCTGTTTTATAGATCTATTAAGGATGGAAAAAAATAAAATGAAGGAATATGTAATGCATTCAAAGATACAACAGGTTCATGTACCTTCGAACATACCCTTTTGTAAGTTGGAACACATGGAATATAGGTGGGAATACAGCTGAAAAAATGACAGTCATATTTAAAATGTATTTGCAATCATTAACCAGAGCAGGCCTTTCTGATTGAGATTTTATTTCCTGGAGGAGCAATAACTGCTTCTACAGCTTTCTTCAAGGCATCCGGATCAATTGGGGGCCTCTTAACTCCATGACCTGATTTTAAAATAAAAGAAAAACAGAAACCGATACTATCGTGTATCTTGGAACATGTTCCATGGTACAATATGTTTTGTGTTCAAAGGTACAAGACGGTGGACGTTTAAAGAAACGTGGCTCTCAGAACTAGAGATTCGAATAAATCATGGAAATTAAAATATGTTATTACTCACCAGGTGATAGGGAACACACCGTACTTGATAGATAGTAATAAGTACATTCTGGTTTTGTGTTAGAAAACATATATTAATGAACGAAATGTTTACTTTTTGTACTAAAAAAATTGTTTCGTCCACAGAACTCACACTTTGCAATAAATCAAACTGAAACTACGACCAGAGCTACTTAGCGGCTTTCTCTACGTTCTACTTCAGTTTGAGTCCTCTAGGCAGCAGTAAAAATTAAAAAAACAAACAAACAAAAAATGTTCAAAGGTACACTATGCTAAAGGTACAACAGTCTCTCCTACTTGACTTATTGGAATTTTTAAAAAATGAACTCAAAATTTATTTTTTGTAAGTTGGTTATTTTACGACGCTGTATCAACCACTGGGTTATTTAGCCTCAAGTTGGTATTTGGCGAGATGAGGCCGAGGATTCGCCGTACATTACCTGACATTCACCTTACGGTTGGGGAAAACCTCGGAAAAACCCTAACCAGGTAATCAGCCCAAGCGGGAATCGAACCCACGCCCGAGTGCAACTCCGGATCGGCAGGCAAGCGCTTCAGATGACTGAGCTACGCCGGTGGCTGAAATGGTGATGTTCTAGATGGTACTCGAACCCATGACCATTACCTGAGTTCAATGTGCAAGTCGCATATGAATCGTGATGGAATGTGTTTATCAACAGTAATCTCACTAGACGTTTTGATTTATCTAGAGAAAATCAAAACTCGACTATTGACTTGACTATTACACGATTAGAAGAAAGTATATAAAGATTAAAAGTAACGAAGTACTCCAATACAATAAAATATTAATTGACTTACGAAAATACAACTGTCTTCAAATGTATTATTGTACCATCTCAACATTACAAATATTACGCTAGATGCATGCTAGATGGCAGTAGTGTCTTTATACAGAAACTGTAATGATTACTATTCAATAAATCTTAATATTAAACAATCTCTGATACGTGACTATCCATAATATCATATAGCAGAATCTATAACATAACCTAACTAATATACACAAGTGTTAGAAAAGTTTTAATTAACCACGATGACATAAAAAATAAACATGAATAATTTTAAAAGGAATAATTATTGAATGTACAATTTTCAAATTTGAATGTGGTTGGTGGTTCAATTGATGTTATATTGGACGTGTGCATAATAGAAGTGGAACTCGTTGATTTAGGCCTACATGGTGTATTCAACTTATTCAGGATTTCCGAATGGTGCTCTTCATTTATTTGTAAATCGGATTTCAGAAGATGCATAGGTATGATCAGTGATTTTTATTAATTCTTGTTCTTGAATGCCAATGCGAGTCATATTTGAAACTGCTGTGCATCGACTGGAGTGGTTTGTAATTTTATATATATTTTTGACGTCCAGACCAGCGCAGTTTCAAATGTTGGCAAACAAAGAAACAAATGCTAGGGACGCGATAAAATTAAACAAATGCTAGGGACGCGATAAAATTGTGCGATAAGCAGCCATGATTGGTTGAAATACGTCCTTTCGTATCGTTTTATTGGTCAAAAGTAGTATGACGTAGTATGAGTGTAATAGTCTATATAAAACATGTACAGTATACTATATCCAGAGAGCAGATCGCGGTTAGTGTAGCTGGTGTGGTCTCTGTAGACAATAAGGATGTGTGCTCCAGGGACTTGCGGAACCTTTTTCATGCGTGAGAAACTCGGTCTGGCCAGACTTTCATTTAGAGAACATTATCCTTCTCTGGGACTGTTGTTCACTGAAGAAGCAGAAAGAAGACAGATGAGTTAGGGGTGCCCAGAGTTGTACATCTAAGGGTGGGAATAGTTAACTTAGGAAAGAATGAAAGTTTGCGACAAATTTCAGAATGTTAATATACAGTGAAGAGATCAGATTTAATGGAATATTTCATAACAAATTGTTCAGTTGGTATCAAATTTTGGAGGTTTACTACTTTTACTGGAAACATTTAAAATGTTAGACATATGTTTTAAGAACAGATTTTAGGAAAATATTCCATCATAAATGGCATAACAAAGATACAGTATATTACAGTGTTATTTGTACACCTCATATATTATTAAACTAACTTTCGAAATGATCTTAAAATACAAAATCTATCAAAACTAAATTCATTACAGTAGAGCGTCTCGTTTAGGCACAGTGAAAACGTAAACAAAGTGCAGGTAACGTGTGGGGGGAGGACGAGCTGTACGATGAACACGAGGGATGCACAAGGTTTTAGTTACGACATTTATGACGGAGCATTAATTGAAATTATATTTTTCAAAAAAACACAAAACAAAATAAAACAATTAAGTGCATAACGTCGTTGTTCCCGCAATAACTCCTATGTGCAAAATATAAAATTTTTGAGTAGGAAGAAAAAACACATTTATTCATTCTATGGCAGCCGTACATAGGAGATTGTGAATTCTTACATTTTTTAAAGAAATAAAAATAATTACATATAGGAGATTTTATTATCTGCTGTGTCACTATTTAAGTTGTTTAATAGAGCAAAAATCTGAAATTCGATAAATATAACACACAGGAGTTACTGCAGGAAAAACGACCAATATCTATTTGAATAATTTCAAGAGTAAAAAAAAAGAAGGAATAATTGAGGCTAGGTCCGGTAGAGTTCCTAAGTAACTCAGTCGGTAGTGCGTTGGCGCGCTCAGCCAAAGGCCCCGGGTTCGATACCTGGCCCCCGAATTATTTGCCCCTGAAATTATTCAAGTCAGCTTTGTAGGGGGCTATTTCCTGAAAAGTCATACTGATATCAGTATTTGTTTCTTTCCTACAATGCTTCTTCACACAATACACTTCAAGCACATACTGTTTTCTCTTAGAAGAATATATCATATTATTTAACCTGACGTACTGTTAATTTATAAATAAATAGTCACAAAATCATAATTATTGTATGTTATAAATATTTCAAATTTGAAACAATATTTATATCATTCCTTTGTCTTTTATAGAAGTTACATAAATTCATTAAAATTTATTTACTGCTGATGATAACTATTGTACAGGGACATCATTTTATTTTTACTAAAATTTTTAATATTAACCTGGCTATATCTTTGGATTAAAGGTCTAGAACCGGAAACACCGCTTGCTCCCCCTTCCAAGATTGGAGTTGGATGATACTGGCGTAAAATACAAATCACTTTACTAGGTATAGGAGGGAAGAAAAGTAGTTCATCCATTTATGTAAACTAGGAAATATCGCAATTTTGAGTTTGATAATTTTCATTAGGTTTTTGTTTAATTAAAATACAGTACTGTATTAACAACAAGTGTTTTTACTCACGAATTGAGCTATCCATTCAGACGTATTAATTATGCAGTGTATATTGTACTGTTACAGCATATTAGTGTACAATATAGAGAATGCAGTTAAATTGAAAAATAATCATAATATGGATATTTAAACACATTTTTGAAACTGGTGGCCGTTCATTTCGATACAGGCTTCAGTTCTTTTGTGCATATTATCGCACTATAGACTATTGTACCTAATTCCAATTACCAGTTTCGTCCTTCGTACGAGTAACTCATGTTGAAATAATTCTATACCTACTCTATAACAGAGTACCTTACGTACTGTAAATTTAATCTTCACTTCTGCCCGATCCGAAAAGATAAAATTATTCAGACATGCTATCTACTGTCCGTTCAAGTGGTTTTGTCGCAGGGTCGTAGAAGGGGGGAGGAATCACGTGACAGTTAATTACTCAACGAGGCCCTTTTATTTAAGTTATTTTAAACAGTTTTATAATATTACGTAGACGTCCAATTCCTAACAGAAATTAATGTTTTCAGAAAAGAGCTAAGACAGCCCAGCTACTAGACTTCACAGAGGGGCGAACAGAAGCACGTGGGAGAAACCGGGATGCGACGTAGGGAAACGGACGACAGTACCTTTGCGAAAATATGATTCAATATTGAAAGCTCTTTCGTCACTGGAAAATGCGAACATATTTCTGGAACGTACTATACTCACTAACTCGTACTGCATACGCGGCCTTGGTTCTGTGTGGAGGACGGTTGGAAGTTTACTAGTAGAGGGGTTGGGAGTGAAGTAAATTAAAAAACTCAGGTACAATAAAAATTGAAGTAAAAATAAAATGGTGTCCCTGTACATGACGTATCTTACGTATTCATCACATAAATTGTCTCATTTGTATTATTGTGATTTTCCCTAATACTATAATCATTTACTGTAACACTTTCTACATTCCTGCCTAAACGCTGAAGTATATCCCATGGCATGTGAAGGGGCTACCTTTTTTCCCTTTTTTGCCCGAACACTGACTATTCTTACAGTTGTATGCCATCTTTTACAGCAGAGCACGCTACATACCGAATACCTTCAAAATCATAAGTTGCCGTGCTACACTACTACCTTAGTCGTTCGGTCGACAACAACGGTGCGAATCTGTAGGAATGATGTAAGAAGATATGTAACTCACTCAAGTATAGCTTCAGTTTCTATTCATTTCATTTGCCATAGCAACAGTAGTGAGACAAACCAAGCGAGTTGGCTCAGACGATAATGTTCGAGACTCGCATTCGAGAGGCTCCGGGTTCAAACCCCGCGGCCGATCAACTTGACTGGAGTTTTTCTTTGTTTCCCTCATTCCCAAAGGCCAAATGTTGTATTGGAAATTTATATACCATAAATCATCACCGCCTCAATCACCAATATCATAAAATTTAATCAAAATATAAATTAGTAGCATGAACACAAACCATCTACAATAGTCTACACAATAGAAACAGGAACTGAACAATAGTAAAAACGGCCTACTGGTATATCCAAATATCCTAAAACACGCGATATCCCTACAGATGTTAAAGCGTATATAGGCCTAAATAAACTTAACAAAAAATAATGAGACAACTGAAACAGATTCTTCTGTGAACATAAACCCCATTCTTTTATAAATAAAATTCTGTTATTATTTTTATATGAACTTGAAGTAATTTTCAACAAAAATTATGGGACTATCGAATCTTTCTTGACTTTTCAATAACCTTTTATTTATTTATTTGTTTATTTATTTGTTTGTTTATTTATTTATTTGCTTGTTTATGTATTTATTTATCTGCTTGCTTATGTATTTATTTATTTAATTTTTATGTATTTATGTGCTTATTTACTTATTTATTTATTCATGTACTTATTTATTTGTTGATTTGCTTATTTATTTATTTATCTATCTATTTATTCATATATTTATTTATCTATTTATTTACTTATTTATCTATTCATTTATTTATCTATTTATTTATTTATCTATTTATCTATCTATATATTTATCTATTTATCTATCTATTTATCTATTTATTTATTTATCTATTTACTTATTTATTTATTTATTTAATTTATTTAATTTATTCCATTTATTTATTTAATATATTTAATCTATTTTATTTATTTATATAGATATTTATTTATTTATCAATTTATCTATTTATCTATCTATTTATCTATTTATATATTTATCTATCTATTTATTTATTTATCTATTTAATTTATTTTATTTATTTATTTATTTAATTTATTTTATTTATGTATTTATTTATTTAGTTATTTATTTATTTAGTTATTTATTTATTTAGTTATTTGTTTATTTATTTATTTATTTACTTACTTATTTACTTATTTATCTATTTATTTATATATTTATCTATCTATTTATCGATCTATTTATCGATCTATTTATCTATCTATTTATCTATTTATTTATTTATTTATTTACTTATTTATTTATTTAATTTATTTCATTTATTTATTTATTTAATATATTTAATTTATTTTATTTATTTATATAGATATTTATTTATTTATCTATTTATATATTTATCTATCTATTTATCTATTTATCTAATTTATTTTATTTATTTATTTATTTTATTTATTTTATTTATTTATTTATTTTATTTATTTTATTTATGTATTTATTTAGTTATTTATTTATTTAGTTATTTATTTATTTAGTTATTTGTTTGTTTATTTATTTATTTATTTATTTATTTATTTATTTATTTATTTATTTATTTCATAATTCTGTAATCACGTCATGGCGGATTAGGTGTATTCCAGTTCTTAATCCGCCATCACCCACTATATAATTATTACAAATTAACAATAGATATGGCAACCTATAAGTATATACTATGTATCTGTTTAACATTTCTTTCTTATTATTATTAAAAATACAGTATAGGACTAATATTTCTACGTTTGCTAATCTAATATAATTTATTTTTCTAACTAATTTATATAATTCACAATCGACATAATAGTAATAATAATAATAATAATAATAATAATAATAATAATAATAATATAATATAGTGCACCCTTGTATTTAAAACCATTAACTTTAACTTTTGACTATAATTATGTGTGTGTTCCGCCTTTGCTTATCATAGAATTAAATGGAGAAACTAATGAAAATATGATTTATTAGTTTCTCCATTTAATTGTATGATAAGCAAAGGCGGAACACACACACATAATTATAGTCAAATGTGATAGCTTATCGGTATACCTTCAATATGAAATTCATTAACTTTAACGTTTTCTTTTCTGTATTCAGTCTGCTTAAATATTATCTTATTATATTAATTATATACTTTTCGTAGCTTCATATTGGGTCCGAATACTCAACATCTATAATCCCATTTGTCAGAACTTTGACCTTCTCTAATAACCCTATATGAAGAGTCCACTGCAAAAAGGGGAAACGTCGTAAATTTGTAAAAATGAGATGAAGGTTCAGTACTATATATCAAAGGGAGTAGAACATAATACACTCTGTTGCACTGCAAGAAAGGTGATAGTTCCAGATCTACATCGTGTTGAAGAATTGGTATACCACACAAAGAATGGAAATGTCGAAGTTTAAATTAAATTTCCTGCAAAATGCAATACATTCGACATTCCCCCATTTTTGCAATGGATTCTTCGTATATTAATTCTTAATCAAAGGTAACATAATTATATTAAATATAATAATTGTATTGAAAATGCTGAAATTTATAAGCTTGTAAACAAAATATTCCCTACATTATGCGTAAAATCTATTCTTTTGTTTCCCTGGTTCCCAAACTTCACTATTACTGCATTAAGAGGAGGTTGTAAGCCCTATCCTCGCCGTGTTAATTTAGCAACTTCAGGTACAATTATCTCAGAAACTATTCAATCTACATCTATGAAAATTTTCACACCTGTAGTTGTGATCTTTCTTAACCTACCGACTTTTTCTTAATTTATTAGTTCAGCTAAAAACCAAAAAATGTTAATTTTCATCCAAATCAGCTTACAACCTCCCCTTAAGGCACACATCTCAAAGATTCTAAATTCTGTCCGCTTGTTAGTCTCCCCGTCCGTCCGTCAGTCCATCAGTCTTATAGGGAGGCAATTGTCTGTGGTCTGTAAAGTCTCTTCGTTATTATTTTATACTTTTGCTCTTTTACTTTCCTTCTCCTTGCAGGCAGTCCCAGTTTTTGTCATATCCACTCACTACTTCATTTCGCTGCGCCTGCAGCAGGAAATCTAATTTCATTTCAAGGAGGAAGGTAGTATGTATGAATGTATTGATTCGAGCACTGGATCTACGACAACGTGGAAGACGAAAGAGGACAATCTAGCAAAAAGAACGACCTGGAACGTCTTTCGTTCGTCCAAAATAGAGTGACCAACTCTCATGCACTTTCCGGAAACTGTTGTATTTTGAGCCAATATGTTTGAATTCCCCTTGGCTCCCGTATTAGTCTCTTGATCTCTCGTATCATGATCGATAATTTTCTAAGCAATCTAATAATACACAACAAATATATTTAGATATAAACTAGCATTAATATCGATAGTTTACTAGTTGCTATTTAATATAAACCAGTTCCAGTGATCTTGTTATCTTTATTGTTAATCTATGGAAATATGATTGTCAAGAGTTTTTTTTTTTTTAATTTCTATAGCTGGTTAAAAATATTTAATGTTCTGCAGCATTTTATTGAGTAATATAAGTACTTTAAAAATGAGGAACATTATATATTTTTATGCTCGACCATGCCGAAATGTAGTAATTATACACCTGGTAGCAGTCCTTTAATGCATGTCATTAAAGTACACCTATTCATTAAAGTTCAGGTTTTCGATTATTCTCGGATATGCAATCGAAAGACAACGAGGGAAACGTCACGGAGGCTGGAAATCCAATACTGTCGTAGAAGGTTATGTTCTGTTACTATAATAATTAGCGTTAATTGCAAATAATATTCAAATAAATTCAATTTGTCATCTCGTTTTTCAATTCTAAATTAATTTCCAGGTTATATCAAAATTAGTTTATGTTATTCTTTACATTACATCAAGGTCAATGACGTTATTGTTCCTCGGAAAAAATCAATACTTTCGCGTCTGCGCACATCTCACAATATACGAGCTATGCACAAGGTCACTTCCGATCTTCAGTCAGATACAAATAAAATGAATCTTCTGAATAATTTTAAGTTAGAAATATGGTCGAGCATAAAAAGTCGTATGAAACTTGCCTAGAATGGTAATTAAGACGCTCGTATGAAAATTATGAAACTCGCTTGCACTCGTTTCATAAACAAACAAACTCGCGTCTTAATTACTATCATTATAGGCTCGTTGCATAATGTACTATTTTATTATTATACTCAATAATGTGACGTAATTATATTTGTATTACAGTTAAACTGATAGTTCTGTACTAAAAATATGACCAGCCTCATGGACTAGTAGTCAGAGCTTCTGACTACAGTTCATGAGATCCCGAGTTCGATTCCTGGTTACAATATAGGAATCTTGCCTTAAAGGGGAATGCTCATGTGTTCGTCCATGATCGGGAAATTAGGTTAGGCTTAGGTTTAAGACCTCTTCTGGCACTTCATAATCATCCTATCATAATATTGTAACTTTTATTTTCCTTTAACCATCACACACCCGACAACAATGTGACTTTTATTTCTAATAATTCACCCTACAACAATGGGTATTCCACTCAACACAGCAACACAATAGTCGTTATTGCACTCCACACGACGACAATGACAATACATGACGTGTATTATTAAGAAGAACAACAATGTACTCCTAATTTCCATTAATGTTCACAATGCACTATGTGCAGAACAAAACTGTCAGTTCTCAATTCGCCTTGGCTAGTTCTTCTAGCTAATTGTTCAAGTTCATTGCACATCTAACTCAGGTCTTCCGGACGCGTCGCACTCGCCTGGACACTGCCACAGTTACGGACTCACTCAAGTTCACTGCACGTCGAATTCCGATCTTCCAGATGCTCTCGAAGGCTGGCTTTCTTGCTCACTCGAAGACTCACTTGTATACTGACTTCAGAAGACTGACTGACTCTTCTGTCGGCACTCGCCGTGTTATTTATTAAACCAAATGTTCTGGAGTCTTCGATTCGCGTTCCTTTTATAATCTCCGAGAGAAATCTGCTTCGAGATGCTTCCTTACTTTCTCCGCTCCGCACCGTCACCGTAGTTCTCATCCCCCTTGCTCCGTACCGCGGCTAGCGTCAGGGGTTCGTGTTTCTGTTTTCCCGCGCCTTCCTTCTCGCTAGATGCGCGCGCAACTCCCTGACGCGACCAGAACATTCCAGACGGTTGCCACAATATCATCGGGGCAACGTAACTTCGCCTTCCAGGCGCTCCAACCTCAGAAGTGGGTTACAAATAAGCCATTGCCAGGAGAGAAGACCGGAAATATCAAATGACAACCTGGTGACATTGGTTTAAAATATATACACAGGGACATAATTTTATTTTTACTTCAATTTTTATTGTACCTGAGTTTTTGAATGTACTTCACTACCATCCCTTCTACTAATGAAATTCAACCGTCCTCCACACAGATCCAAGACCGCATATACAGTCATAGTAGCCTTACGGTTATAGTAAAGAGTACGTTCCATAAAATATGTTCTCGTTTTCCAGTGACGAAATAGCTTTCAATATTGAATCATTTTCGCACAGGTACTGTCGTCCATTTGCCTACGTCGTATCTCGGTTTCCCCCACCACCTTTTATTCGCCAGCTAGTGGCTGGGCTGTCTTAGCTCTTTTCTGAGAACATTAATTTCCGTTAGGAATTGGACGTCTACGTAATATTATACAACTGTTTAAAATAACTTAAATAAAAGGGCCTCGTTAAGTAACTGTCACGTGATTCCTCCCTTTCTACGACCCTACGATATAACCACTTGGACTGGCAGTATATAGTATGTCTGAGTAATTTTATCTTTTCGGATCGGGCAGAAGTGAAGATTGAATTTACAGTACGTAAGGTACTCTTTTATAGAGTCGGTGTAGTATTATTTCAACATGAGTTACTAGTATGAAGGGCGAAACTGGTAATTGGGATTAGGTACAATAGTCTATAGTGCGATAATATGCACATTAGATCTGAAGCCTGTATCGAAATGAACGGCCACCATTTTAAAAAATGTGTTCAAATATTCATATTATGATTATTTTTCAATTTAACTGCATTCTTTATATTGTACGCTAATGTGCTGTAGACAGTATAATATACACTGCATAATGAATACGTCCACATGGACATCTCAGTTCGTGAGTAAAAACACTCATTGTTAATACTGTACTATATTATGATTAAACGAAAACCTAATGAAAATGATCGAACTCAAAAGCGAAATATTTCCTAGTTTGCGTAAATGGATGAACTACTTTTCTTCCCTCCTATACCTAGTAAAGTGATTCGTTTGTATATTACGCTAGTATCATCGAACTCCGGCCGTAGAAGGAGGTAGCAAACGACGTTGGTCCAGAGGTATAGCCAAGTTAATATTAAAAATGTTAGTAAAAATAAAATGATGTCCCTGTATTAAAAGTATAAACCATTCCGTCAATTAACTTAAGACGTGTTTGTGGGAACGATATAACTGCCAGGAAGCTTTATTTCGTTTTTTTTTTTTGAAAACGTGTTATGTATTGTTGCTAATACTGTAGAAAAAAGTACACGTGTCAAGAATTGACATATATTTCAATCACTTGTATAAAAAGTGCGCTTGATATATAGTTTCTTTTCCTTTCTTGAAAAATATATCATCTGCCACTTAAACATTTTCCACAAGCACTCCTCAATTCAGGCTTCACACCCCAAAATAGTAATATGCGTTACAAGAGCGGTATGTTGAAGTTTTCATGTTCGAGGAAAAGTTTGAAAAAGCGAAACGTAGTTGAGTTTTTTAATTTCCGAGAATTGAAATAAAACATACCGCTCGTGTATCGTACATTATTTTGTGCGAAGATCGTTTATTACATACCTGAAAGAGGAATTTCTAATTAGTTGCAATGAAATCTCCATCTTGGTTTCTGTTCAATGACGGCAATTTTGGAAAACAAAAATATCTATCTTCAACATTGTTGCTTTAAAATGTTTTCTGTGTTTACTATACTCCAGCAGGCCGTGATATACGTCTGTCTTCCCCCCCCCCCTGTCTTATAAATGCGAACTTAAACGGTTTCCTTAATGTTACATGCATCACGAAATGCAGTAACTTTAGTGGAGTTGTAGAGTTTACTTAGTTTTTGCAAATATTTAAAAACAATAATTAACAGTGCAATTTAGGTGAAATTGCAGTGGTAAGTTTACAATTTATAATTATTACTATATTGAACGTCTCTAAAAATAATATGTTAAGAGCCTAAAGCAGTAAAATCAATATGTCACTTAAGCGGTAAGAAGAGGGAAATTGTTATGTGTGTTCGGTTGGGTATACTGAATGTGGGATTTTAGACTTACCGCGGGTTGGTTTTGTGCGGAAACCAAGCAAATACGCACGATCTCGCACAAAATACGTTAAAATTTGTCGTGATCCAGTCTCCCTTATTTCTGTGATCAGACGTTGGTCACTCTAGTCCAGAAGGAACTAACAGTTGTCATATCGGTATCTGAAAGTTTGCCAGAAAAAATTGCGATTTTTTCTAGTAGACAAAGATATTGATGTTTGATCATATGTGACCACAGCCCTTGTCCTCTATCAGTAACATTCCGCAAATTTAAATCACTCTGCCTTCTTTTCATGTTGCTCGCGATGCATCATGGGACATGGAATCTGCGTATGATGTAGAGACACAGTGGAATGTTGAACACAGAAACACCCATTGAAACACAGTCCTTAAATAGTACAAATTCCAGGTAAACCCGTCGGGGTTTAATCTCGGGTCTCTGGCGTGGAAAGGCAATGCTCTAGCTTTTCGATTAACATGCGCCCGGAAATTAAAAGCTGGATCAATGAACAACAAATATTATTGCTTGGAAGGTACACAAAGACGGAAAACATTCAATCAAAGAGCGGTTTAAAATTAAAATTAAAGAACAGTATCCTAACATTTGATAAGGACTGAGATTACAGGACTTCTAGCGTTTCATATTTATATGAAAAAGCGTCTGCGAAATAGGAGTTCATGAAGGAGATGTAGACTACACATTATATTAGCATAGGACAAAATAAAAATAGCGTAACACATTTTCAGCAATTGCCAAACTATGGAAACGACGGTCAGAAACTCTATGAAATCGGGACGGGTTTAAGCCCAAACCACAGTATAAGGTCTAGCCGCGAAACCAGTGGCCCGGGTTCGATTCTCGGTTGAGACAAGTTACCTGGTTGAGGTTTTTCTGGGGTTTTCCCTCAACCCAATATGAGCAAATGCTGGGTAACTTACGGTGTTGGAACCCGGACTCATTACACCGGCATTATCACCTTCATTTCATTCAGACACTAAATAACCAAAGTTGTTGATAAAGCGTCGTAAAATAACCTACTTAACAACACAGTATAAGAAGAATCAGTAGGGACAACTCTTGTCGGCACCTTTGATCTTGTTGATACTAAATTCAAGCTCAGTAAGGTCTAGTTCTCAATGAATCCAACTATGTCGCTACAATCAAACCACTATCAAAATATTAGTAAAATATTTATTTATTTATTTATTTATTTACTTATTTATTTACTTATTTATTTATTTATTTATTTATTTATTTATTTATTTATTTATTTATTTATTTTGTTGTCAGTAATACGAATAATATTGTATGTATATTATGTATCATTAATATTATGTCGCTAGGAAGTCAAAATACTTATATCCATTGTTGACGTTCATGTTCGTACTTCACCGCAACGGACGCCATGATGTATTATGTTGTACTTGGATCAATTTTACCAACATAAGCCTCAAACAGTAACTTGAACGTTAGCGCGTCATTTAGTGAAAATTTTCATGATGATTGCATACGGAAGTAATTATTATTACGGTTATATTGCCATTCCTTTGTCTCATGTCTTTAAAATTGTTAAAAGATGAGTAATGAATGTTTTCAGTTAATATTAAATTATGCCAGGCCTGTCGTGGATGGAGATCCATCTGCTGGAGGTTCCAGATAATACACCCGGTTTCGTGACATGCGCACTCAGAATTTGTTCCCATGAAATGGCTTAGGTATCTTTACTGTATGTTCTCTGTACTGTGCCCAAACCATGTACTGTCCGAATTTCACGAGAAAATCCGAGCAAGGAATGCAAGTTTTCCCCCCCACTCTTATAACCTATCCCCAACACGGAACCGGCCGGCCAATTACTGAGTCTTGTTTGTCCCATCTAGCCAATGACATCACCACCATCCACCTTCTTCTTCAAGAACGCTGAGTCACTAGCTTACCCTCTCCTCTTACCCCGCAAGGACCATACTGCCCTCGCAGGGATCCTCTCGTGAAATTTGGACAGTAGTGGATATAATGGTGACGATTAAGGTAGGCGCCGACTTATCGGAACGAATCCAC
The DNA here is from genome assembly GCF_040183065.1 of Periplaneta americana. Lineage (NCBI taxonomy): Eukaryota > Metazoa > Arthropoda > Insecta > Blattodea > Blattidae > Periplaneta > Periplaneta americana. The sequence goes on from NC_091123.1 coordinate 152,538,428, forward strand.
TGTCCACACCTGTGGAGTAACGGTCAGCGCGTCTGGCTGCGAAACCAGGTGGCCCGGGTTCGAATCCCGGTCGGGGCAAGTTACCTGGTTGAGGTTTTTTCCCGGGTTTTCCCTCAACCCATTACGAGCAAATGCTGGACCCCGGATTCATTTCACCGGCATTATCACCTTCATTTCATTCAGACGCTAAATAACCTGAGATGTTGATACAGCGTCGTAAAATAACCCAATAAAATAAAAAAAACGAATCCATTCGGCGCGTTCGGATTTTTATTCTTTGCATTATTTTAAATGAATCATCGCCCACGTGGCCGTATCGCCTCTGTCCGCGTGACCGGATTCCGTCCAGAATTCTGGCCAGAGAATTCTAAACGGATTTCCATACGGTCCAAGATCGAAATAGAGAATGTCATGGCAAATATCGATTTCAAGGCCTCCAATCGCGGTAATATTGAAGGTATAATGAAATGAATGACGAGAAGCTTATTTATTAAGTCCAACAGTATGAAGAGCTTTGTAATTTATAAAATTATAATTATACCAATGTAATATGGAGAAAGAATATATGGGATGAGATTTTTAAAATACTAAATTAACCTCATACGTATGTCCTTCATAGTTTAAGTTACAGAGCTATTCACTTTATTTTCAGGTTCGTTCAGAACACTACAATGAAATAATACGCTCTAGCGGTAAATTACATATTTGATGATTCATTCGGAAATGCGGACAAGTGCGCAATGCTACAGCCTAATAAAAATCCGAACGCAACGAACGAATTTTTTCCGTTAGTGAGCGTCTACTTTTAGGACCAATTTTGTTATGTAGGGATCAGCATGTTGATCTTTACGCAGAGGGCCCGGGTTTGATTTCTGGTCAGGTTGAACTTCGTGGTTGAGGTTTTTCAAGCTTTTCCCTCAACCGTAAGACAAATTCCAGGAAATTCGGGTCACAACAGCCCTCAATATCACCGACTTCATTCATCACCAAAGTCATATTCATAACAAATCAGTAGTACATCTACAAACGCCATCTAGTTCACAACAATAAAATCAGTCTCAACAATAATAAGTTACACAGGCCTTCGGATTTCACTCAAAAGATTAACTCGCGATATGACCAGAGATGTGAAAGCGAGTATAAATAATAGCAAAAAAGAAATGGTGACGATGATGATTATATTTATGCTATTATAGAAGCTCGTCCCGCGCCGTGGCGTCGTGATCCAAGGCATCCTGCCTAGGACTCGCGTTACGGAATACGCGCTGGTTCGAGTCCTCGTGGGAGAAGAAATTTTCTTATGAAATTTCGGCCAGTGCATGCCACCCAGCATCGTGATGCACTTGGGGAGCTATGATAGGTAGTGATATCCGGTTACGCAAACCAGCTATAACGGCTGGGGAACTCATCGTGCTAACCACACGATACCTCCATTCTGGTTGGATGATCGTCCACCTCTGCTTCGGCATGTGACCGTGAGGCCAGCAGCCAGCTGGTCGGTCTTGGCCCTTCGTGGGCTGTACTGTCATGGATTATTATTATTATTATTATTTATTATTATTATTATTAATATTATAGAAGCTCAGATCGAGAGAGTTTTGATATACTTTAAAAGAAAACAAACAATAGATATAACGCAAGTTAGAGATCTTGCAATCAAATCTTGTACATAATGTAGAGTTTCAAAATTACTTCTGAACAAAATAGAGAAAGGCAAAAAACTAGTAAATCAGGTAAGTAAAAATAAATAATAATAATAATAATAATAATAATAATAATAATAATAATAATAATAATAATAATAATAATAAGCCAGTAAATAGCTTACGTTGCAGTGTAGGTGAGAAGTGGGTACAGTAAGACAGGGAGAACAGTGAGACATTTTTATTAGATGATAAATTTTTATGTTGATGTTGGTATCAGTGGAGTTGTATGTTGCATATAAGTAAAGTAACAGTATTTTCATACTCGATTTCATTCTAGTTATAAAGGTGAGTGATGAAAAAATAATTCGTAATTTTTCACTCTAGAAGTAAAATTTTGACTTTTGTTTAATGAAGGTTATATTGGATATAGAAATGAGATATAAACATGAATGTTTTGTTACCTAATACCATGGTATTTGAGATTATGTTTGGCAAGGTTTCGTCTTTCTTGTTTTAATTTTGAAGTGATGGCGTCATTTTTAAATGAACTATGCGTAAAGGGAACAGTGAGACATGCCACTGAAGGGTACACTGAGACGTCTCACTGTTCCCATGTACCAATGATTTGCAAAAACAAACTCTAATTAGATTACATTTACCAGTAACTAACATTAAAAATGAACATACTAGTAACCAATTTAGGAGCTGTAGTTTAAAATAATGGATACATTACATTTTAATGGTTTCATAAATAAAAAATTATTCACAAAATTTAAGAAAATGTTAAAAAATAATAAAGCATTACATTAAATTCTTAAGTTTGAAGTCCCATGGAAAATTCACTTTTCTAAATGTTCCAGATTTTCAATGGTTTCGAAGTCAGACATCAAAATGATTCTAAATAAGCCTGCAGAACATGTCAAGATAAAGAGACAGCAAGTTTTTGTTTTCTTTTGAAATAAATGTAAATCATTTCAATGTCCGTTAATAGACACTGTGGTGTCTCACAGTACCCTCCTGAATGGGAACAGTGAGACATTTGCATTTTTTTGACAAACACGTATTGTATATTATGTCCTTTATCTATTAACATTTTTGTTTATGTATTATTATACTCCATGTTTTAATGTCTGTTTCTATTGCACTTGATTTTAAAAATACTTGAATTATCACTTGCATACATACATATGTCTTAATATTTTGTGTCTCACTGTACCCACTACTCCCCTATGTTCTGCCGAGATGCAGGTGGGTCTCTTGTTTAAGAAAAGATACATGAATGTATGAATATTTTATATCACGGACGAAAAGTAACTTTGAAGTATGCAATCGCAGGCAGTGCAGATAATGGCAAGCACTTGGGATCACGTTCCATTGTGTAACGTACACGTCGCCCATTAGCTGCACAACAGTACGAGTCCCCAGGCTCAGAGGACTCGCGTCAAGTGTCGAGGTCCCTACCGCAGATTGCCCGCTAGCATAATTAAGCAAGAGCTTGCCACGTGCTGCTATCAGTCGAACATAGTAGGAAAATATAAGTTTAAGCAGAATTACGGAAAACAATTTTCAACATTGCGTTAGTTGTTTTCTTTACAGTCCGTCGCGATTGTAGTGTACTTTGTAAATTTGTAGTGTTTTTTGTAATGCAGTTTTACTCCTGGTTGAGTGTTAGAGAAGGCCGTATGGCAGTCTTGCGATGGTGACTAATATTTGCGGGCGAGAGCTATTTTATGCCCGCTGCGCGCGCGCGGAGCTCTTTTACCTGTAAACATTGCTAAAGGATGTACAGATCTTAGAACACAGCGCATCATGACGGAACGGAAGCGCTTAAAGCTTTCAAGGAAGAGTGGAAGATACAATATTTATGCTTCGAACATGGTGATGAAGTCCAGTGTTTGTTGTGTAAAAAAAAAAAAATATCATTTGCAAAAAAAGCAACATAAAACGGCATTATGAGACGCAACATTAAAAAATATAGGCATTATTCAGGAGAAGAGAGAAATAAATTCATTTCGGAATTGACATCGAAGGTAAATTAATTTACATTTGGGTCAGCAGATAGTATCTAGATTCATTTTATTTCTTTATTTTAAATGTATTGTTGATGTTTTATTTGTTGCTTGTTTCTGGATATTTACTTTTATTAGACTACGTGTTTCTTTAATTTAAAAATAATATTTTATCTTTGATTGCACACTAACTTATACTATTACTAAACTCAAAATGCTAATTCACTTTTATTCCAGTAACTATTTTCAGGATTTTGAGCAAATATGAACTAAACATTTTGAAAACTTTGATTCAAGGAGCTTTTTTAGTAACGTCAATATAAAATATATTTAAAATATAATTTCAAAACTATTAGACCTAATTGCACAACATTTTGTACAGATGATAGTATTATAGATCTGTTTATATAGTTTAAATTTCACTAATTTTGGCCGAAATTGTGGAAGTTTTAAAAGTCATACATATCCCCTCAAATGATTGACCCCAAAAATTACGATGGCTCTCAATATCTTAATATCAATTTGTTTTTTTCGTGTTACGTGCATCTTACAAATCACTCTAAGAAAACTCATTACATAATCACGACTAGAGAGTAAGGACTACATTTTCACAATCACATAATCAATATACTCTATTTCAATCAATATTGCCATTATTATTTTTTCAACAAATACTCAAAAGTACTTAGAGATCACACACGTCGAGCAGGTAGACCCTGTTAGTTTCTCCTAACCAATGAAGTGAAGTATTTCCATAATAAATAATTGCTTTTAACAATAAAATGGTTTACATACAATTAACTTTTCCTATTTCTCTTTTTGTTCCTAAAAACCCTTTCCTTTGCGATTTGTTTATATATGTACATGTATATTAAATAACTGTAAGGTAAACAAATACTGATTGTATCTACATTCTAGAATGAGTTGAGTCTTGCACAAAACTAAAAGCTAGTGCAAGAAAAAACAAAATATGTAAATATGTTAACTGTAGAAATTGTATTTAAATAATACTATATATTTGTGTAAAATTGTTGTAAAGTGTGTAATATAAGGGTTAAATTGATTACTTGTATGTACTTTGTCTGTGATCTATTATATAATAAATATCACATATATATTAAATAACTGAGTAATTAGCCCTATTACATAGCCAGAAATTTAGTAACGCAAGTTATTGTAATAATTGCTGCCTTTATTCGCTGCATGTGCATGTACAGTTTCCCTAGAAAAGGATGAGACGATTGAATATTCCTAAGTCTCAGATGTAAGACACTGCGCATGATCAGAGACCAGAGCACTGATACACAAGATAACGAATATTGAGTGACTTAAATTCAGGCTATTTGGTTTCTTACTAGCATCGTTCCGAAATTCACTTCAAAAACTGCAAAAAATATTATAATATTACGTAAATAAAAGATAAATATATACATAAATCATGTAGTTAAATCGACAATGGACCTTCATGACTAAATCGACACTCCGCACAGAAAGGAAAGCTTTTGTGTCGTTTAAATAGCTCAGACGCTAAGACTTCTGCGTCTCGCGTAGAAGAGTTCGAGTTCTATTCCTAGTCTACACAACGATTTTTTTTTTTGTTTAAATAACTTTGAAATAGCTAAATAACGTTGAAATAGAGTTTTACAAAGTCCTCAGATTAAGTGTTAATGATCACAGACAATACAAAATTACAAGTTATAATATTGTAAACGTTAATCTAATGAATACATTTATACATACACACACATGCAATGTAAATGCATATATTAAAAACTAACAATTAAAATGAAATTTAAAAATGTTCCTAAGCCACAGAGACAAACTTTTACAAAGGTTTAGAGTCCTTAGACTATGTCATTTGTTGAGTAGTTATTACAATATTTTATTAGTAGCTTTCCCATATGTGTAAGAAATGCACTCGCACAAAACAATTTTTGTTAAAAGTGTGGCTTTGGATTATTTCATTCTCACCCCTTCAGTTGATTTTAACTATTTTATCTACGTGTTTGCAATAGTGTTTAATTTAATGTTCATTCAATTTTATTCATGTTATGATTGAATGAAAAAGCACTGTTGCAGTCATTGACTAATTATATATATATATATATATATATATATATATATATATATATATATATATATATTAATACTAATTATTAAATGCATCTGTTAAGTAATCAATTGCACTATCTTTTGCAAAATCTTGAATGTTTAAGTTGTCAATAATATTTCTGTACTATATACTATAAGACATTAAAAGAATTTGCAATAGATTTGGGGTCCTCTAGTTTATAATCGCTGGTTTTAATGAAAAAATATTTTCTTTCTTAGAATATCTACAAGTTTAACTTCAATAATATTCCGAATAGCTTTAATTGCATTATCTGAATGTTGTACTTTTCCATTCGAATGTATTCTATTTCCCTCTTTCATAATTTTTTATAAATTACACCGTACTTCTTGTAGTATTTAAGAACATGAGGATCATTACATTGCAACTCATTACATATAGATTCTTCTTTTTAATACATGAGATTTTTAAGTCCCTGCGTTATCTACATGTTTTTATTTTTGAATTTTTTCACAACATTGAGCGGAGAACATCCACTAAAGTGATTCTGAAATTAAAGTGAAAAATACAATACATTTACTCTTGTCCACACCTGTGGAGTAACGGTTAGCGCGTCTGGCCGCGAAACCAGGTGGCCCGGGTTCAAATCCCGGTCGGGGCAAGTTACCTGGTTGAGGTTTTTCCGGGGTTTTCCCTCAACCCAATACGAGCAAATGCTGGGTAACTTTCGGTGCTGGACCCCGGATTCATTTCACCGGCATTATCACCTTCATTTCATTCAGACGCTAAATAACCTAGATGTTGATACAGCGTCGTAAAATAACCCAATAAAAAAATTTACTCTTAATATCAGTAGTACCAGTATCATATACGTTTTTCCAAGATTCATTTTGTAGACATAAATGTAAATAGTCACTAGATACAGCATTTACGACCCTTTTTTAGTTTTTAAATTAATATTTTGAAATTGTTCAGTGACATTGGAAACATTTAGGATTTGTTTATCATGTTCAGACAAGTCATTGATTATAGGTTCTATCGAATAGGAATTCAGTCTAATTCTGTGTACAAAACTTTTATCAATGGCTGTGCTACTTCAGCTTGTATGCTGGTGGGAAAATGGCTCTACGACTAAGGTTTCCAGTTTCAATGAGTGAATTTAATTTACTTTTACAGAAAAGTTCCGAGAGATAATCTATATTTATGTCACTACAAATCACAAATTCCATATGAGATTTCTAAAGTCTTTTCTTTACAAATTCAATGTTGGCTATAAATATTAATAAATAATGTAAGAAATATGAATGATTGTAGTTAGAAGTCTGATTTACATCATAAAAGCAAGAAGTTACATTCCGCGGCAACATTCGAACTTTCGATGTTTGGTTTTGTCGTCCAACGCATAAGCACGGACCTATTCAATGCTTATGTTAATAACATAGAATTTAGCTGTAGCAGTGTGGTGTCATAACTTGGGATTTGTTTACTTAACGTAATTAGATTTAATTTGATTAGTTTCGTAGCAATAATTGGACTTCCTGTTATATCCTGTAATTTAAATATTTAATTTAGGGTTGATTTATTAACTCTTACTGTGCAAGATGCCCCTTATTTCAATAATTCTATATCACGCTAAATAGTCATTGTCTACACTAAAGTAGTATCGTCATTTCTCATCGTAATGGCGAACCGACGTGACATGAGACAGCGAGTTATAGCTCTAGTTGAGGCTGGATATGGGGCTAGATCTGCTGGCCGTTTGGTCGGTGTTCCTGGACGTACAGCCGCGAGGGGGTTCATTGTTACAAAATTCAGGGGAGGTCGAAAATCGCCCTATTCCTGGGCGTCCGCGGATTTCTTCATTGGAAGAGGATCCTCTCTTATTCGAGACAGTTCGACTGGACCCCTTTCTGACTGCTAACGAAATAAGAGCAGCATCTAACTTTCCTGGTTCTTCACAGACTGTGATCAGCAGGTTGAGGAACCGCGGTATTAGGAGCAGGAGGGCTGCGCAAATGGAAATATTGGGGAAGCACAAGCTGTCAACCGTCTTGCCTTCGCTACCAATCGAGTGGATTTCGATTGGAGAAATGTATGATGGTATGTGGTCAAGATTTTAAGTTAACGGGTCTCTTTTTGTTTTTTATGATTTTTGTTTCAGGAAGAATACCTTTAACTTCCAAGTAAGGTTTATTTATTTTTTGACGAGGTTCAGCCCACTTGTAGACCAAAAAATTGGGCATAAATTATTCCATATTTTTCCACAAATTATACAGTCGAGGAACTCTGAACAAATTAATTACACCTCAATAAAAAAAAGAGTTTTACCTGGGATCGAACACGAAACATTTCGGTTATACGGTGGAACCGACACGCTACTATATGAGCTACCGAGACAAGACAGTGACAGCAGCAGTCCAGAATGTAGATCCGATAGCAGGCATTTGCCATTCGGTATGGAGAAGCAATGATATTTTGTTACCCGAGCTATGTTGTGAAATCGTGGCCTTAAATGGCTGTCTTCTTCGTGATCCTTATTCTGATCCTTGTCCTTGTTGTGGTCCTTATAACAATTCTTGTTCTATTTGTCATGGTACTTATCGTTATACGTCGATATCGAGTGAACCGCGCTGTAGAACTTTAACTTCCGACAACCAAGAATCGTCTCATTCTTTTTAAGGGTAACTGTACATCCCTTTTGTCTACGTTACAGTAAATGCGCTATGCGCTCGTGATCAAGGTCGAGCTCTTCTACCATGATTGGGAGCTAATATCGTCTCATCCCTGCCGTATGGCCTTAACTCTGCCAGGTTAAATAAATTATTATTATTATTATTATTATTATTATTATTATTATTATTATTATTATTATTATTATTTAAGAAATACAGTGTGATAAACAGAGTTCTTTCAATTTAAGCGTTAAGCTCTGTATGGAAACTCCACCTCGGTATCTTTGATGTAGCATGACTCATTTAAATGACCTTCAAACTAGTTTGAGCGTGAGATTCTACTTTTTCCCTAGTGTTGGCGCTGGCATCAAATAACTTACTATAATAATACCGGACAGCTAGCAGTTCTGCGCGCGAACGATGCTGGTGCTGCTACCTAGGCGGCCGGTGTGGCGATACTCGCGAAACAAACTGTAATCAGCTGCAATGTACGTTGTTGCTGGGCTAGTTAATAGTTTTATTAATTAGTGCTGTGTTAAAAAGTCAGGATATATATGTGCTGTTTGTAATCGCTACAATATTACAGCATTACAAATTGCTCCAAATCGTACTTTCGATTTCCGAGAGTTCATAAAACGTGAGTCAACGAAATTCTTTATTAGGCCTAATGCCTTTGTCACTGTGTTGATAGAACAATAAAAATTAGCTTTTTTATTTAGTCCTAATAAATGGATAGAAGTTAAAATATATTGGAAATTTTAATGTTTTAGCAAATTAAGTTTTATTATTGTCCACATGCCTTCAGGCCTACTAATTATTACAAGCATCAGATTACTACCATTTTTATCTTTGCAGTTGTTAGCAATGGGTACATAAAGCATTATTGTAAATTCATTCTTAATGTCAGAATTAATTTTGTCTCACTAAAGCAAAGAAAAAATACGCAACAATTAATTACGGAAAACAATATGAAGCACGCAATATTTCTTATAATATGCAGCTTCGATATAACATAATGTTACATTAAATACTCAACATTTCTCAAATGTCTCGTATAATTCCACATATTAGTACCTAACGTTTTAAACAATAGTCCGATTTCGGCTATGTTAATATTTGTATAGGCCTATGTGGCTGTAATTCCACGCCGCTTCGCTAGATATCAAGTCCGTGATATTTCGCACTCACGTCAATGCTGCTAGTATACTGCTGTTCCGGCATTATTATAAAGGTATTTGGTTAAATCACAGATTAAACTCTGTATGAACACTTCGCGTCGGTATCTTTGATGTAGGAGGACTGATTTCAATGAACTTCAAACCAGTTTGAGCGTGAGATTCTGCTTTTTCCCTAGTATTGGCGCTGACATCACACCAGCTAGCAATCGATAGAGTGGAAATATAACAGACATATAATTAATACATCTAGATATATTATGAATTTTCTTTCTCATTGCTATCGTTAATTAAATCTTACTTGAAAGGAAGAGTACAAGTTGTGAACTTTCATGGACATACTTCTAAGCCTTTTACAGTAAATTCTGGTGTGCCTCAAGGCTCTAATGTTGGTCCATTATTGTTTTAATTGTTTGTTAATGATATTGTGAATCGTGTACAACATTCTGAAATTTTATTATTTGCCGATGATGTTGAATTGTATAAAGAAATCAAAACTATATGAGATTGTAAGCTACTTCAAAAAGATATTACAAACTTACATATTTGGAGTATTAATAATAAATTGTTATTTAATATTAATAAGTGTAAACATCTTTTCTAGATTGAAAAATACAATTAAATTTTCATGTAAAATAGAGGCAAAAGTTTTACCAGCAGAAAATGAACATAACGATTTAGGTATCGTATACGTATTATTTAGCAGTAATTTTACATTTCATAATCATATTAATAATATTATAAATTTTTCGTATAAAAGTTTGTTTCGTTATGCGAAATTCTTGTAAATTTAAAGTCAAAACTGTAATAATTTTGTATAACTCCATTTTTCGATCGACATTAGAGTATACTGCGGTTATCTGAAACACAGGTACTAACAGATATATTCTGTTACTAGAAAAATTTCAAAATTAATTTATAAAATTGTTATATTATAGATTTTATAATAACTATTCTACTTATGAGAGTTACGCTACAATACTTCAACATTTCCATTTTAATAGTTTGCAAATTAGACGAAATTGTCAATATTTAAACTTTCTTTATAAAATTATTAACAATAAGTTGGACTGTGTTTGTTTATTTTATAATATAACATTATATGCACCTAAGCTTAATAACAAATTTTTCATACCAAGAGCAAATACTGAATCGCACAAAAATTCCCCAGTTTTCCATATGTTACAATAATTATACAATAAATTACATCCTCATCCGAATGTTGTTATTTTCAATATGAATTTCTTTAAATACAGAATTGTTATCGTATTTTACAGAATATTGTTGTTTGTTAATTTGAAACTACTTTCACACCTTATTGTCAATTTCTCTTTTTTTTTTTTTTGTTTCCGTTTTTAATAAGAGTATGTTTGTTTCCTTTTCCTTGTTTATGTTTTACAAAATTACTTTGTCATTCTTGAACATTGTAATTGGGCTTTGCCTGTTATGTTCAATAACAAAAAATAAATATAAAAAATACGAAATTGGACCGATGAAATAATAAATCTGGCATTATCTGTAATGTATAGACTCTAGAGTTCCTTTATAATAAGAATTGAGACGTTGACCTCATCAACTTAAAATATGTAATGATTTGATAGCACTGAAAATGTAAAAACAAAACTCTTATGAGAAATAAAACCATAATATGCCTATAGACTATACAGACGTGGACAAATTATTAGACTGAATTAATTGTATGTGCAACAAAGCTGTATTTATCGGTAGAAATAATGAAAAATATATATATATTTTGCACAGATATAATGAACAGAAAATTGAGTCTTGAGGTTATTAATATTCCCTTATTTTTTATTAACACGTTGATTTTGTCAAGAATACTGGAAACCAAAGTTTGACACTTTCTTTGAATATTAGCATCATTTAGCTAGATATCAGATAGTGCTTAAATGAGTCTATATTTTGTTATAAGTCTCTTTTTGTTCACTTTCTTCTTCAGTACAGATCACAGATTTTCAATTTCGTTCATGTCCTGTCTTCTTGCAGGCCATGGGAGAATATCTTCTGCAGTACATAATTAAAACACCAGTAATACCAACATAGCCAGAAAAAGATATACTTAACCATTTGAAAAATATGCCAGAAGATGTAAACAATCATATTTACAACAATAGAGACTCTGTGAATTATACTGGTAGTTGATAAGACGAATTATATTAGATTTCCAAGAAAACCTTTTAGTCTAATAATTTGTCCACGTTTGTATATTAAACGAATTTGATACATAATTTTATAATATATTATATTATTTTATAATGCAATTTATTATATATAAAACATAAAAATTATTATTACAGCTAGTTTATCAACAGTAATCTCACTAGACGTTTTGATTTATCTAGAGAAAATCAAAACTCGAGTGGGATTTAATTGACTATTACACGATTAGAAGAAAGTATATAAAGATTAGAAGTAACGAAGTACTCCAATACAATAAAATATTAATTGACTTACGAAAATACAACTGTCTTCAAATGTATTATTGTACCATCTCAAAATTACAAATATTACGCTAGATGCATGCTAGATGGCAGTAGTGAGCAATGCCTTCTCGTCGAGAAGTTCTCGATCTACCTATACACGATGGCAATGTTACTAGTCAAGAAGGCTTTGTTGATTCAGTTTTATTTTTATTAAAACAGTTGCATTCCACTTCAATTATCCGAATCCCAGTAATCAACGTCACTTGACAAATGATTTTCAATAAATCTTAATATTAAACAATCTCTGATACGTGACTATCCATAATATCATATAGCAGAAGCTATAACATAACCTAACTAATATACACAAGTGTTAGAAAAGTTTTAATTAACGACGATGACATTAAAAAATAAACATGAATATTTTTAAAAGGAATAATTATTGAATGTACAATTTTCAAATTTGAATGTGGTTGGTGGTTCAATTGATGTTATATTGGACGTGTGCGTAATAGAAGTGGAACTCGTTGATTTAGGCCTACATGGTGTATTCAACTTATTCAGGATTTCCGAATGAATAATTTTAAAAGGAATAATTATTGAATGTACAATTTTCAAATTTGAATGTGGTTGGTGGTTCAATTGATGTTATATTGGACGTGTGCGTAATAGAAGTGGAACTCGTTGATTTTAGGCCTAGATGGTGTATTCAACTTATTCAGGATTTCCGAATGGTGCTCTTCATTTATTTGTAAATCGGATTTCAGAAGATGCATAGGTATGATCAGTGATTTTTATTAATTCTTGTTCTTGAATGCCAATGCGAGTCATATTTGAAACTGCTGTGCATCGACTGGAGTGGTTTGTAATTTTATATATATATATATATATATATATATATATATGTATATTTTTTTTTTTTTTTTTTTTTTTTTTTTTTTGACGTCCAGACCAGCGCAGTTTCAAATGTTGGCAAACAAAGAAACAAATGCTAGGGACGCGATAAAATTAAACAAATGCTAGGGACGCGATAAAATTGTGCGATAAGCAGCCATGATTGGTTGAAATACGTCCTTTCGTACCGTTTTATTGGTCAAAAGTAGTATGACGTAGTAAGAGTGTAATAGTCACTGAAAATAAGGAAAAGCTGTTAACTTGAATTTATTGGATTATGCAACAAGGTAGGCGATGTTTGGATTCTATGTCTCAACGCTTATATTCAATTATTATTATCGAGGAACTTTAGCGTGTGGCAGAGTCCGCGGATACTTTCTGTTGCGTGTGTATTCGCAACTCCTAAGAACCAACAAAACACATTTCTCTGTGTATGAACTGAGCTTCATACAAGGTAACGCCATTCGGTGAAACATAAATTTGATTGACTTTGAGGCTGAAGGCGTTAGCGGATGATAAGCTGATGAAAGTTGAGATCAGAACTCAGCCGAAAGCAGTTTGAGGAATGATATCCCCATTCACACTGAGATTTGTGGTTTACAGAGAGAACACTTCACTGCTCTAACCTTCCTATCCTCGGGGATGGATCTGTAGCTCTCGCCCGCACAAGCGAATCTCCCCTGTGTGCCTACAACTTGGTTGTCTTACACCCAAACGCAGACATTCAGTTTTGAGTTTCAGTGCGGTTTCTTTGTGATTAAAAATAAATTCCGATCACTGTATATATAATTTGAGGAGCTGGATGCAATAATGGCATTAATCCATTAACACTGTTATTGCTCAGATAGGTGATCTTAAATGTTATAAGTCATTATTGGTATTATTATTATTGGTATTATTTATTAATAGTTCAAAAGTACATAAACTTAATCTTAAAACTGATACATGCACAAATAGTGATAATACACAATATTTACACAATTTAATAACAAATTTTCTATCATATAACTATTCAACTTATGTTGGTTTAACTTACACTTACTTCTGGTTTTAGTGCAAGTTTTCACCCTATCGCATTTATTTTACACATTCAAAACTTGTTTACTTGCTAAGTTTGAAATTCTCATTTTTTTTTTAATTTTCTAATAAACAAGTGTATATAAATCGTCCGTGCTGCTATATTCATCTAATTATCTTTTACCACAGTCATATTTATATTTAAATTTCAGTTCCTCGTTTACACAATACTTAACTATTTCATGTAATAAATATCGCATAGAGGTTAGCAGATGCCGACAATATGAGCACAAAACAGAATAGCTGAATCAGTACATTCTATGTATAAATGTAGGGCATTATCTAACCTCGTGCTTACGCTTGTCAGCAAAATCCTCGACGTAACCTCAATACAGCTGTCAGCTTACTTGTTTAAACACATTATTTGTCAATATATAAGTCATTATTATGTCCCAAAGTATTACTTTTCTTTCTCTCCCCTAGATGACAGAAGACGACTGTGATTCTTTATATCCGTAACGTTGTTGTTGCAGTAAAGTGCAAGGCGACGCAATTTTTAATGGATTATACCCTTATACAATAGCATCGTTAGTGATAATTTGAAAATAATATGTAATACCTTTGTTTATAATATTAGTATTACAATATCAAAACATTATAAAATCATTAATTTATTAATATATAACCCCTTCCCAAAAGAATAAGTATTACCAAATATAAAAATTTATTTCCTAACACTTTTAAATTATCTATCTTATTTTTCTGAAAAGGGTTTTTTTACATTAACATTACTTTTGCACCCAGTTCCTCGTTTATAGCTAGAATCTATAAGGTTCAGTATAAATAAATTAAGACTGCAACATTCCATGGCGCTCATTTACAAAATAATGAAATAGTTATTATGTCAGAAATAATTAAATATTATAAAAATTGAAAGCTACGTAAAGATTAATTTTTTGGTCCTACTGTGGAATCCCGGCCACCAAGTCACTCAATTGAGTGCGATCCTTGTATAATAGCAGTTGATTTAATATATGTCAACATATTATGTCAAACTTGGACTCAGGCCACAAAGAGAAAAATACTAGAGGAGAAGGATTCGATCCGGTGCTGTGGATTGAACTTCGGCGTAGCTCAGTGATTAGAGCACTTGGTAGGTAGAACCAAAGACCCGAGTTCGATCCCCGGCGCCAGAGCGAATTTTTCTCTTCTAATAACCATTGTTACCATAAAATTAAAAGATTTGGATTATAATATTTCATATTACAAACAGTCAGTGTCACTCCAAATAGCTTGAAGAAATCTCTTTTGTCTTACCCTTCCATTCCCCAGAGATTGAGTTGTAAATCCAGCCTGTACAAGCATTCGAATTTCAATGCATTATTTTCTGTCGGAGTCGAAAATATTAGGTAGATTCATTAAGTAAAGGCGGTTTTTTAAGTTTAGTGTCTTGTGAGATTTTAATGGCTATGTGAGTGAGTGAGTGAGTGAGTGAGTGAGTGAGTGAGTGAGTGAGTGAGTGAGTGAGTGAGTGAGTGAGTGAGTGAGTGAGTGAGTGAGTGAGTGAGTGAGTGAGTGAGTGAGTGAACACTCGACGCAGGTACCTAACGTCGATAGGGTCATTGACATAGAAATTTTATTTAGGGAGATTCTGCCATGGTATTAGTTGATATTCACCTTACAGCTATGAAATTTTATGTACATGGCAATGTTAACATCCGACATCTTAGAAGGCAACATGGCGTACCTATTCCTTGAAGTAAGCACACATCCTAGCAGATACTTAATTTAAACAAAATCCGTTCGGTAGAGGAAAGTTCAGGATAACAGAGAGGGTTTGGAATTTAACGGGCTACATCAGCTTCTTGTCTATGCGGATCACTTGAATATGTTAGGAGAAAACCCACAAACGATTAGGGAAAACACGGAAATTTTACTTGAAGCAAGTAGGCTAAAGCGAAAGGGTTTGGAAGTAAACCCCGAAAAGACAAAGTACAGTGAAACCTCTCATTTACGGACATCGAAGGGACGTAAAAATCTGTCCGCATCTGGGAGGTGTCCTTTATTGGAAGGGAGGCTCCCCAATCTAACAGTAAATTTATAATGTGCATTATGTATCCCTTCACGCTTTAAATGAAATGTATTACTGTACATAGTTTAATTCTAAATACAGTATACTACAGCAAAATTCTTTGCAACTTTGAACTACAGCAGATAAGACCGAAAAAGGAAAATACAGTGCTGTGCCATGCAATTTTATTCTAGGTCTACAGTTATTCAATACTGTAAATTTACAGTTTTCAACTTAACCCTTATGTTCAGGTGCCATGTCTCTCGAAACAGAACAACTGTTTGAGGTGAAGAGAATAATCCTACTAACCCTATCATGTGTCAAATACAATTTCACGATCGCGAAAACCTTGGACCCATCAGACAGGTTAAATTTTATGACTGTTTATCCACCCGCTTCCAGCTAACGAGAGGTAGCCTGCCGGGCTAGTGGTAGAGTACGAGACTCTTACTGTCTTCTTTCATGTTAAGGAATTTCTGTACAGTTCTCAAAACTAAATTTTCTATTTTTGTAACAAGTTTCGTCCGCAGTCAGGAGGTAAAGCAAGGTTTAGGACTGTGAAACAGCTGTCCGTGTCCTTGTCTAAGAGTGTCCGTAAATGAGAGTTAAATTTATCATTATTTCTATATTATTTCAGTTGGGACATAAAAATCTGTCCGTATATGAGGAGTGTCCGTATCTTGGAGGTGTCCGTAAGGAGAGGTTTTACTGTATATGATTATGTCTCGTGACCGAAATATTGTAAGAAATGAAAATATAAAAATTGGTGATTTATTCTTCGAAGTGTTATAGTGTAATATATCCAATTATATACAAGTAAGGATAGTAATTTTATGTGTGTGTATTAGTGCTTGTGCGTAGAGTTTCTTAAAGTAAAAAACTTGTGGAAGATAAAATAAGATATAGGCCTATAAGATATCAGAGTGTAAAATTGATTCTCAAATTAAGAACGAACGTTTCATAGATAAGCTTATGTAGTTGTGATGTTTCGCTTAAACCACTCTTGCGCGCATTCTTCTGCAGTTGACGTAGCAACAGCGCACTCCATAAGCGCTGTACTGCAATTTAAGGTCCGAATACTCAATAGAGGTAATGTTCAGCTTCATAAATCAGTGCCTCCACCATGGGAAAGGATGGAACACAAGCAACTCAAGTTCCATCAATGTGCTTAATAGGGTAATGTTTTTGAATGGATAGTAGCTTTTAGAGCAAGCCAGCCAGCTAATCGATGCTACCATATCTCCTCTCAGACTTAGTTAAGAAAATACAATAATGCTTCAAAGTTTGATAACACCCCCACTACATCCGATTCCGCTTCTAATCTCGGCGCAGTGAAGAAGAAGTTGTTACTGAAACCAACTGTTGGAAAACGAGACGCGTTAAAAGGAAAAGAATATACAGGGCGTTTAAAAGTTTGTATTCGTGTGGGCTATTTCATCTCGTCCTACCATACTTTTCTATTAATTTTGTCAACACCTGTGGAGTAACGGTTATCGCGTCTAGCCACGAAATCAGGTGGCCCGGGTTGGATTCCCGGTCGGGACAAGTTACATAGTTGAGGTTTTTTCCGAGGTTTTCCCTCAACCTAATATGAGCAAATGCTGGGTAACTCTCGGTGTTGGATCCCGGATTCATTTCACCGGCATTATCACCATCTCATTTAGACGCTAAATAACCTAAGATGTTGATAAAGCGTCGTAGAATAACCTACTAAAATAAAAAAATCTATTAAGTTACTCATTTGAATATTTTTTTTTGTTTTGTTTGAATGAACATTATTAATTTGTTTTTTTTTTTTCGCCGTATGTACTGTGTATAACGTTCAACTTTTAATTTTAACAAAATTGGAATTAAATATGACATGAAAATCAATAAAGAAAAAACTAAAATTATGGCCTTCTGCGGAAAATACCCTGTGCCTAGCAAAATATGTTTAGATTAAAAAATATTAGGAAGAGTAAATTATTTTGCATTTTTCGGATACACATTATCTTTTTTCGATGAAGTAGACATTTCACAGAAAATTTCTAAATACACCAAAACAATGGGAATAATTAACATTATGAAACCTTCCCTAGTACAAAGGCATACTAGAATTCGCCTTGGCGAGGCCTGTACTTTGTTACGGCAGTGAGGCATGGACATTGAGGAAGAAAGACGAAAGCAGAATAACGGCCAATGAAATTAAAATTTTGAGATATACAGCGGGATATACGAAATGGGATCACAAACGCAATGAAGATGTAATGGAAGAATTACAACTAGAACCTGTAATTAATCACGTAAAACATTATCGGAACTACTGGATAAATCATCTGCATCGCATGCGTAGAGATAGAATCCCAAAAGTCATGCTCCACTATCGTCCAAACGGGAAGAGATCTCTCGGTCGTCCAAAAAAGCGCTGGATTGAAAATTCAACTGTAAGATAGTAACAGACCATATGGCCTAATACTTTAAGAGAAGAAGAAGAATAAGAAGAAGAAGAAGATATATTTCTGGTGGCATGGAAGAGAAGGCCTGATAGCCTTAACACCACGAGAATAAATTTATCACTTATTATTATTATTATTATTATTATTATTATTATTATTATTATTATTATTATTATTATTATTATTATTATTGTTATTATCTTTCTGCAATGGGAGGACGACAAGAAGATGCAGAGAACAGAGACGAATGGCGATATATCGTGAATGAAGCTAAAAACCTCTTAGGTTTTGAAATGTCCAAAATTGATTGATTTATTTATTTATTTATTATTATTTTTATTATTATTACTACTATTATTATTATTTCAGTACATGGTATTGTGACTTCACCCTCTTTGGTGATATCTGGTATTAGTTGGTAACACTGAAGAGACGCCCAAATAAGCCTTTTAGGAACTACTCTTACGTGATCCTCACCATAGTAACATCACTATTGTCGTCGCGCCATTTTGTAACGTGCGTCTCCATCTAGTATCCGAATGTCATTTGATTCTGTGTGTTTACTGATGCTCACGATATATTCGCAACCTTGAGATTATGACTTGAACCTTCTTCACGCAGCGCACGGAGTACCTACTGGTTTTTGGTTGTGTGTTCGAATGTCAACAACACAGCCTGAGCTTCTTCAGAAGGAGATTCATTATCTCGAATGTTGAAATCGCTAAATAATATTTCTAATGACAAAAGTGAAAAACGCATTTTCCTGCTGAACCGGAGTTGCACTCGGGCTTCGGTTCGATTTCGGCTTAGGCTGATTGCCTCATTGGGTTTTCTCCGAGGTTTTACCCAACCGTAAGGCGAATGTCAGGTAAGCTATGGCGAATCCTCGCCCTCAGATCACCAAATATCATCTTACTATCACAAATTTCATCGACGCTAAATAACTCAGTAGTTGATACGACGTTGTTAAATAAACAAGTAAAAAAATAGTGGACAATATTGCAACCTTTTGGAAAAATTTAAATTACAGTTTATTAGCCATTTATTTCAATACTTTCAGGGTATTCAGCGCGGCTTTTTATTATTTGAAAACCCCATTTCGATTGATATTTGGATTGCCCATTTAAATTTACAGCAAGAGCTAATACAAGTGCTGAAAGATATAATTTAAAAAATCCGATACTTACGTGGAGAGAATTTCTTTAGAGCACTTGAAAAATCACATTATCCTAAACTTCGGACATTTTCATAAAAAAAGTTTTTTTTTTTACCCACCTCCGCGAACAACTCTTTTAAAAAATGCATCTTCTTAAGTCAAAAAGAAGGTTGCGTTTATCTGACAAAAATTAGAAACGTTACCAAGTATTACTCTTACAATATTGAGGCAATTGTTTTATTAAAATTGTAGAAAATCATAAAAGAAACTGCCTGATGGTGCTGAGTCATACGAAAAGCAGAATAACTCCGTTCACATCTCTCGCTGAAATGTGAATATCGATCTCGAATTTTAAACCTACTAAGAAATGCGCAGTCATGATTCCGCCGTCTGGATGAAAACCTCTTCTTCCCTAATATGCAGCTTGAGGGAATATATCACGCTTAAGTACGACATATATATCACCCAGAAAATACATATTATATGGAGATACCATTTTTAGGAGGTAATGAAAATTCGAACAGAATGTAGGCCTACATATTATAAGTGATCAAGAGACAGTTTGTAAAGGCTTACTTACCTCATTGTTTCACTCATGTATCTACTAACAAATGGCCCGTAAGAATCCATTGAATTTCAACAAATCACAGCCGTTTATCACTACAGTATTACCCCTCTAAATTATGGCCTTTGTTTTATCGCTAACCTTGGCCACATTTCTTCCCTCGTAGTCAATTTAGAAGGCCGTTGTGGTCTTGATATTAATAGTTTAACACCAAAAAAAGAGATATTGTAATGTTTTAACCAGTTTTCAGAATTCAGTGTTGAAAGAATTACGAGATTCAAGGAAAATAATACAATGAAGAAATTGCTCATGTAATCAGTAAATAACTGTAGCTGTTTTAAAATAAAATGTCCACTATCTCTTCCTTACAAAGAACTTAACGAAGCAGACAATGTAAAATATTTAGGTATGCATTTAGATCGCCGATTAACATGGCGTGAACATACTGAAACTAAACTTAAAGAATTAAATTTTAAAACATTAAAAATCTATTGGTTATTGGGACCTAAATCAAAACTGTCATTAGAAAATAAATTTCTTGTTTATCAAGTCATACTAAAACCAATCTGGACATACGGCATCCAACTGTGGGGAACTGCTAGCAACTCAAACATTGAAATACTGCAGAAGTATCAGTCCAAAACTTTACGTTCCATTCTCATGGTATGTCCGTAATGATGTCATTCATCATGACCTAAACATTTCAACTGTGAAAGATGAAATCTCTAAATTCAGTAAGAAATACCTGCACAGATTAAATCAGCGTCCTAATCATTATGTATTAAATTTGCTGGATAATAGTCAAACAATAAGAAGACTTAAAAGGATCAATGCTCTTGATCTTTCATTCATTTTACTACAGCTATTTGAAACATTATTTTTCTTTTGGAGTGTTGTCATGGTGTCTATTGTAGACAGATTGTAAATGTGGTATAAGTGTTAAATAATAGTACATTATGCAACGAGCCTATAATGGTAGTAATTAGGACGCGAGTATGTTTATGAAACGAGCGCAAGCGAGTTTCATAATTTTCATACGAGCGTCTTAATTACCATTATAGTCAAGTTTCATACGACTTTTTATGCTCGACCATATTTATTTTTTTCCGGCAATTGGTGAAATGAATTTGCGGGAATGTGCTTTGTGAAAGGCTGGAAGATGACGGTGAAGTGATGTTAATTTGTGTGTTGTTGTTTTCGACTGAGTTTAATATTGTCTAATCTCGCGCTAGTTGTCTTTCGATTGCATATCCGAGAATAATCGATACTTGCGCTTTCATATTGCTACAATGTGTATTTTCTGATTGGTGGAACACCTGAACTTTAATGAATAGGTGTACTTTAATGAGGTCCATTAAAGGGCTGCTACCAGGTGTATAATTACTACATTTCGGCATGGTCGAGCATAAAAAAAACTGTCTCGTGCAAAGACTGAGTATGAAACACAAATAATAAACTTGTAGAATTCACAGTGAAAAAACAGTAATTATGGCTCCACCACAAAAGATCTTTTCTTCACAGCCGCTTAAAGTGAACATTATTTATACCTGATTTCATACTCATGGTAAATTTCACTCATACTTCAGGAGATTTCATATTAATGTAGAGAATGGAATTGAATGCGTTTTTGAAAGTGAAAAAACAGTAAAACATTTCCTATTTTATTGCCCACTGTTTGGCTATAGAAGATACAGCATTGAAATGCACTTAAACAAATGTAATATGAGCTACAATAAGCAACTGTACAAAGTCTTTGGTAGAAATTGTTGTCGAAAAGTCTTTATTACTTTTATTAATCACATCAGTAGAAAATTGTTCTTGTATTTATATATTAGTAGAACTACTCTTAATGAAAACTCGAGAGCATTCAATTAAAAATGTTTCACTGCGAAGTCAGAATTTCTTATTTAAAAACTTATTTTTGCTTCTCGATTTCGTAACCAAACTCTGGACTAAAGAATGCTGGGTTGAAGACGAACAAAGTGAATAAAATAGTGTATTCGTGTCGATAGAAAGGTCTACGGAAATGTGTGTGATGCATCATTAATATTGTAACTCCAGATATTTTGCTGAAAACTTTAAGGGAAAATATGGCTCATACATAAATATAAAACAGTTATGTTATAGTGATAGTTTTATCCCATATTACAAGCACTGAATTATCTCTCAGCATGTAAATGTATATCATGCCGATGTAATTATTCGCAGTCGACACCATACAAGGGTTACATCCATTGTTCGTGTACGTTTGTGTCAATCAGATCTGGGTTCTAGGATGACATAGGGGACAAAGCCGTAAAGTTCATTAACAGCAACTGCATCTGTCACTCTCTGTTTATTTGTATAAAGATGTAAATTATATACATATAGGGTGATACGTTTGGAAAGATACAAAATATCCTTTAATATGAGAATGATTACTACCAGAGACCGGAAGTTTAGGCATTATGAATCATTAAAATAGGCAGGAAAAGGCATCATAAATAGCTAAAATAGGCATGCAAGAAGGCATTATAAATAGCTGAAATACGTAATAAAAGGCAATTACAAAAACCTTGCACTAGACCCACAACCTTGCACTTTCCACAAAGGGATTTCGGCAACAAGAAAAGCTTTACATAAGTCGAATGCAAATTGAGGTTTTCGACTCGATATTGCAATTACTGTTGGAAGCAAAGAAATCTTCCCATTTGCCTTGGAAAGTGTATTTTTGTGTTTGGTTATACTGATATGTTGCGATATGAAATACTTAGCTAGCTACAACAACGTCGCAATGAAAACTGAAAGAAAAATAACCGTTAAAAATAACATCATATATGCCATGCAGATCATTTCAAATACGTTACAAAGAACACATCACAGCCATAACAAAATTACAAAACACCTCCACATATGCAGAACACATCACAAATGCCAACCACACCTACAGAGACATCAACACAGACATGGAAATACTGCACATCCAACCAAAAAGCCAGAAACTCAACACACTAGAACAATATGAAATATACAGACATACGAAAACACACCCCAACGATATTCTCAACACACAACTCAATTTCAAAACAGATACACTCTTTGACTCTACACTACGAACGCACCCTCACAGGAAACAAGAGGCGCCAAGACCAACAAAGACCAGTTCTGAAGATGACCCAAAATAGGTCGAAACATGTTAATTGGTACGTTAAAATTTAACACAAGAAAGTTCTTATCATACGTATTCCGAAATTAAAAATAACGTTAGACCCACACTCATTGTTGTCTTGTCAAACACAAGCGATAACTAAAACGCTTACTGTTATACATTTTTGCACGGCAGCACTCATTGTTGCAAAGAGAATATGAACTGACTGAAAGACAATAATATACATTCGGTGAAGTCACTTTCATTGTAGCGGTTATAGAAATAAATTAAAATATACCTGTAGGCAATTTTTAATAATAAATTAATAAATAATTGACAAACAATCAAATAAAGGGAAAAAAGCATTTATTTTGTAAATTAAGCATTTATATTAAAAATGGCAGAAAAGGGCAACATAAAACTGTGACGTTTCAATCACAAAAGTATACTTCGTATAGATTTACTTTCAAAATGAAGATGGATTTAACACATTTAAAAAGGCATTCTGCCAAAGTTCCGGTCTCTGGTTACTATAATAATTATTTATTAATTTTTTTAGACTTCAGAATTATAAACAGTCTTTATTCTTAGTAAAAATCGTGCATAATAGCATAATATGCTGCATTATTGTATCAGTGCCGTAAAATATTACCGTGCCAACAAAACGTAATGACTTTTATTATGACGGGATAACTTGTGCCATAAAGTTAACATTATGAAACGATTTGCCGTGCTATAATATTATTTAACACATCATTGTTGTCATAGCAACACCTTTATTCACAGGCCATGATATCACATTGATATTTGGACTTCCTAAACAAGAATGAATGGCTTACATCATACATCCTGTACATGCATACGAAGCGTAAACGTAACAGTAAGGAAGATGAAAAATAAGGTTAAAATAATATATTTTGCTAATGATATGGTTAAACTTGTTCAGTTAACAAGTCATATAACTTCACCGTGTTAAATAATGAAATTATTATGGTACTTTACCTAGACCTCACTAGAAATTTGATAATGGTGTAGTTCTCGCCGAAACTAGTCAATAGATAAAGTACCATAGTCTCGTTATTTAACACATTGAAGTAAAAAAAAAAAAGTTGGTTTAACAAGTTTAGCCGTATCTAGAGTGGCCAGATTCACATCGATAGAAAAGAGGATGCAAAGCTTCAAAAAAGGAGAACATTGTTCGAAAAAGGACAGAAAATACGTACTTAGATTTAGGCTTATGACTATATTATACTATAAATTAAGTCAATACCTTTTTATTACAAAATATTTACAATACAGATTTAGATATATATAGATTAGGCTTAGGCCTATATTATACTTGAAATTGTGTCAATATATATTTTATTACGGCATACTTACATAATAGTAATATACGTTACAAGAGCGGTATGTTGACGTTTTCATGGTCGAGGAAAAGATTGAAAAAGCGAAACGTAGTTGAGCTTTTTTAATTTCCGAGAACATGAAAACAAACATACAGCTCGTATATCGTACATTACTTTGTGCGAAGATCGTTTATTACATACCTGAAAGACGAATTTCTAATTAGTTGCAATGAAATCTCCATGTTGGTTTCTGTTTAATGACGGCAACTTCGGAAAACCAAAATATCTTTCTTCAACATTGTTGCTATAAAATGTTTTCTGTGTTTACTATACTCCAGCAGGCCGTGATATACGTCTGTCTTCCCCCCCCCCAGCCTATAAATGCGAACTTAAAACAAACGGTTATGTAATGATTTATTTTTCATTTTAATATTTTAACAATATTATTTATATAACATATTGCAGTAATAACATCGGCATGTGGAATCTTGTTGATTTTTTCACGGCTTCCTTAATGTTACTTGTATCAGGAATGCAATAAGTTTTGTGGAGTAGTAGACTTTACTTAATTTTTGCAAATATTTAAAAACAATAATTAACATTGCAATTTAGGTGAAATTGCAGTGGTAAGTTTCCAATTTGTAATTATTACTATGTTAAACGTCTCTAAAAATAATATGTTAAAAGCCTAAAGCAGTAAAATGAATGTCGCGCGTAAGCGGTAAGAAGAGGGAAATTGTTATGTGTGTTACGTTGGGAATACTGAATGTGGTATTTCACACTTACCGCGTATTGGTTCTGTGCGGAAAACAAGCAAATATGCACGATCTCGCACAAAATGATTTTACAGTTAACTACATATGAAAACCAAGAGAACTATAATTATTGTCAAAATACATAAAAAGACCGCACAAAATGTGAATTTAATATTACTTTATAAGTAAAGAGAATTATGATCGTTGGCAAAGAGTATATTCCGTCGATACTGCTGCCACCTAAAAGCAAATTACTTGAAAAAGGCGTCAAATCAGATAATTTCAAAATACTAGGCATACAAGTTACGAAAAGGAGGACATTTCTTGATTTTTTTAAATTCGTCCGGACCTCGGACAAAGGCCTAAAAAGGAGGACATATTCGGACAAAAGAGGACGTCTGGTCACCCTAACCATATCATTAGTCTAGTGTTATGCATGTGTTAAACGTGTGTAATCATTAGACTACGGAACTTAATGCACTAAAGAACCTGAAAATATGCATGCAACTGTGCAGTAAAACTTCTGAGATATGCACTAAACATTAAAATATAATATGCAGAAAACATTACAATTTAGATGTTTAATAATATGATATAAATGAAAATAATTCAATGTAATAATTGTCATCATTTTCATTGAATATATTTTTCTTTATAAATGTATTGTGAATTTTATTTCAACTCAACAGTAGGATTTTATTCTTCCAACAATAATTCCTTTCTACAATTCGCCTTAAACGCTCTCGTCAACAATTGGATTTTCACTCAACACAGTATTCGTTATAGCACTCCACCGACGACAATGACAATTTACTTGGACTAGTACGAACAACAATGAACTAACTTAACTAATATTTACAAAGCACTATTTACAAATCAGAACTATCAGTTCTCGGTTCACAGTTCTTCTAGCTCAGTCACTCGAGTTCACAGTATCTCGAACCACAGACCTTCAGAGACAGTTCACTGCACTCGAACTCAGGCCTTCGGATGCTGATACAGTTGCGGACGCACACTCGAGTCGAACTCCGGTACACAAGGCTTGCTTGCTCTGGCTTACTCACTGACTGAATAACTGAAAACTGCTCGAGTTCGCTGGCGTTTCTTCTTTTATAATCACAGCGACGTAGCCTCGAAAGTTCGACGCGTCTCCAGAGATTGCACTCCAGAAAAATCCAGAGCCCTCTCCTCTCTACCAGCACCAGATGCGCGCGCACTCTCGTCGCGTTGACGTAATACACCCCCTCTCTTCTCTCCGCCGCGCGCCGTCCCAAAGTGCTCCGCGCGATCTTCTCTCTTGCGGGACGCTGGTCGTGAGTTCGAATCTCACGTCGCTGTCACAGTATTAATTACTCATTTTACTTAGGCCTACATATTTGAATTGGTACATTTCTAATTTTCCAACTATTTTTTTTAGCTTCTTTGCTTTTCGCTTTTCGCGTAAACAACCAACGACTTCTTCAGGTTCTCTACTGTGAAATTTATAATATGGGTCTTAATACACATTTATGTCTTCTAATTGAAAGTACAATTATGGAACTGAATCCTTTAAAGGTAAAAGTATTTGCTGATGAAGATGTTGATTGGTTGGTTCGTAGTTTGTTTATAATGAGATTATGGTATTCCTTATTAATTTGTGCGTTAAGCCTGGTTCAGACGGTGCTAGTTTCTGTGATGGATTCCAAGGTGGCTGCGCTGATGGCTGCCCTGCGTGCTCACTTGCTGCCTCCCGTGTTGCCTACGGCGATGGTAGTTGTTCACAGTTCAAATTGGAAAATCATCTGCTGTTTCATCTGTTGCCAATACTCATGGTCAAGAAACTAAACCATGAGTGGAAAGCAACTAAAGTCCTACATTAACAGTAGTAAATGTCGTAATAAATTAATTAAGCCATAAGTGCAAAACAGCTAAAGTCCGATATTTAATTGTTGTTTCTTAGAAACTAAAGAATATAGAAAAAACAGGTTTAGTTGGAAAATAACGAACATGGCGACATGGTTTCAGTGGTGATATTATATGATTATCTTTGGTTCCAGCCTGCAAACCATCACGAAAAATAGCAAGGAACCTACCCTCGAAATCCAGCAAGCTAGCCATCCAAGGAGCCACCAGAGCGCATTATTTCTGGCAAGTGAACACGCAGGCTACCCATCAGCGCAGCCACCTTGGAATCCATCACAGAAACACGCACCGTCTGAACCGGGCTTTAATAGGATTTCAGTGATGATGAGCTGTTATTGCCTTCTAAAATAATATACAGGGTGTTCCGAAACTATTCGTTCAAAATAATACAGGAGGTAGAGAACATCAAAACAAATATATTTTGTAATGCTACATATGGTCTCTGAAGGCAATTTCTGATCCTAGGGACGATTTACACAGAAGGTAGTTTAGCATGCTAATTACATCAGTGGCATTCACAGGAACTGCTCGAATGCGCGACCATTAGCCTTTATGCACGCAGTACATCGTCGGACCATTGATTGTCGTGTCCGCTCGAAGATACCTGGCATGTCCGCAATGGCATCAGCAGCGACAGTAATTCTAGCGACGAGGTCTTCTTCTGTTTCCACAACGGTTTCATACACCAGCTGCTTCATATGCCCCCAGAGGAAGAAATCCAGACACGTGGGGTCAGGTGATCTGGGTGGTGTGTTTACAAGGAAGTCACCGTTGTTGTCACTAGGCGGTGCTGCTTTCGAATGAATCGGTATGTTTCCAAGCAGACCTCAGAGCCAACCAACTGGTCAAGAAACTAAACCAGAGCAGTTTTGAATGTCAGTACACATTCCCAGTCAGCGACACCGTCACAACAGCTTACGTCAGCACCACTAACATAATGTTCCATAACATTACAAGTTGACTTCAGAGACCATATATTCCTTATCGAAATATATTTGTTTTCATGTTCTCTACCTTCTGTATTAATTTGAACAAATAGTTTCGGAACATCCTGTATATTCCCCGCACTAACCAAAACATAGCGAATCAGGTGTGACAATATGCAGACAGTTGCGAATCTGGTGCGACAAGATTATTTCGGCAATATTACACTGATAATTTTTCTTTGTCCCCATCACTCAAAGGTTACTTCAATTTACTGTAATCTGTATGGCTTAAATCGCAAACGTATTCTTAAAAATACCTCCTGAACTATCGTTCTGGGACTATTCAGTTTAAGCTGGCAAGTTTAGTCAAGTTTTTTCGACTGTGAATATAGAGCTAACGCACATGTTGGATTGCCCCATCTGCAACCCATGGTCTGCCCTGACCTCGTATCCTGTAAGCTGCACAGGTTTCAATGAAACGATTGTACAGGGACATCATTTTATTTTTACTCGCATTTTTATTGTACCTGCATTTCTGAATGTACTTCACTCTCACCCCCTCACTAATGTCCTTGCTCCCGTCAGACACACAAACTTACGGCCGCTGTTGCATTCGAAGTCTTCAAGCAGTGAAGTAAACACTGCAGTGTATAGTGTGTTTCATAAATATGATTGCGTTTTCTATAGAAGAATGAACCTATATTAATAATATCGTACTAAAAAATTATATTCAAGAATCGATAAATTCAATTTCAGAGAATATGCTTCAAAATGTTTTTAATAATATGCGTACTGAATTGAAGCCTGCATTGTAATGAACGGCAACCATTTTCAGCAACTTGTTTAAAAATTCAGATTAGCTTTTTTTGAATTGAGGTGGCTAGAAGCAAAGGAATGCTAGTGATATTTGTGAGTTAAGTGCATCCAGTGTAAGCAAAAGTATCTAAAATTTTAGTGGCAAAGGGATATTTTAATCGCAATACACATTAAAATTTAAATAAAAAATTTCACCGATTTTACGAAAGCTTAAATATTTAAACCCCATTTTCTCAAAAGTAACTTAAGTGCACTTACAGCCCTTTACTTATGACCCCTTCAATTTAAATGCACTCTTTATATTGTATGATAAAAGGTAAAGGTAAGGGTAAAGGTATCCCCGTAACATGCCATGAAGGCACTTGGGGGGCATGAAGGTAGAGCCCCATGCTTTCCATGACCTCGGCACTAGAATGAAGTGGTGTGGTCGGCACGACGCTCTGACCACCTTTTACCCCCGGGAAAGACCCGGTACTCAATTTTATAGGAGGCTGAGTGAACCTCGGGGCCGTTCTGAAAGTTTGGCAACGAGAAAAATTCCTGTCACCGCCTGGGATCGAACCCCGGACCTTCCAGTCCGTAGCCAGCTGCTCTACTAACTGAGCATATTGTATGATAACATCAATAATTAATATGCTAAATAAAGTAGACATTACATAACGAACATAGCCGCCTGAAAAGTTGAGTTTTTGAAAAAAAAAATGTTACTACTCTACTGTATCTTGATAAATTCCGTAAAAGTGATGATCAAACTGAAAATCGTAATATAGTATTTCCCTACAACATAAATGGATACACTACTTTTCTCTCCTCCTATACCTAGTAAAATGATTTGTTTACATATTGCACTAGTAACATCAAACTCCTGTAGTGGAAGGGGGCAACAGTGTTTCCGAGTATAGCCAGGTTAATGTTAAAAATGTTGGTAAAAATAAAGTGATGTCCCTGTACTATGCAGTAACAGCCCGTCTTTGATGTAGTTCCTTGTGATATTTGGTCCTGGATTTCCTTTGAACGGAAGTGGTCGATCGCGATTCATAAAACCACAAACGATACTTAACAGGTTCTGCACCTGTGTACGACCCCATGATGACTGCCGAGATTTCAATGTAGCGTGGTGTACTCGTGCGCTCTAGCGGATGTAAAGTGAACTTGAGGACTCCTAGGAACTTTTTAAGTCGCTTGACCTCTTCTCTACAACTTGTTAGAAGTTCAGGCGGAATATTTTTGTATAACTAAATTGTGAGTACACTGTAAATATAAATCACTCCGTTTACAGGCCAGAGGCTGCACTCTAGGTTGAGATTTCTCCACTTTAATGCATGTAAACAATGTAGAAGTCATCATAGATTTAATGTAGCATCTCTTATGGTGCGGAACTATTCAATTACATTGAATTAGTATGGTGACGTGATATGTAATCAAGCATTACTTTTAATTAATCGTGTTTTAATCTACGTTCCAATGAAGAAATTGATGTCGATGCCAAATGTAAAAATAAAATAATAAATAAATAATAGATAATAAATTCATCAGTGATTTACTTACCTACTTACAAATTACTTTTAAAGAACCCGGATGTTCATTGCCGCCTCACATAAGCTCACCATCCGTCTCTGTTCTGAGCAAGATTAATCCAGTCTCTACCATCATATTCTACCTCCCTCAAATCCATTTTAACATTATTCTCCCGTCAATGTCTCGGTCTCCCCAAAGTTCTTTTTCCCTCCGGCCACCCAACAAACATTCCATTAGCACGCGAACTTCTAGGCATCCAAATGGCAGTAGACTGGATTCAACAGCAAAGTAAAGATAAAATCTCATATGCAATACATGTAGACTCGCAAGCAGCACTCTTTGCCATCGCAAACAAAAGAACTACACAGCCAATAGCAGTCTACATTAGAAAGAAAATTATCACTCTCAAGAAGTCAACTCATATTTCATTAAACTGGGTCAGAGGACATACAGGAATCAGAGGCAATGAACCAGCCGACTATCTAGCAAAGATAGCTGCCAGTTATAAAAATACTATAGACTACAACTCCATCTCTATGTCTCGAGCTAAGCAACTTCTGGAAAATTACTACATAAACATTTGGAATGCAACTTACATCAACGCCGAGGTAGCACATCACACCAAACAGTTTATCCCCTCTATCCACCACAGGCTCTCTATATCCCTATGACCTAATTACATTATCAACCAATTCCTGACCAACCACCGTTGTTTCCGTACATATCTTCACAGGATCAACAAGGCACCATCTCCCCTATGTAACTGCCCAGAAAAGTCACCTCAGACAGCCTCAAGAGACCGGCCTCGTGTTCTAACAACCCAAACGCTGCCCCAGATACTGAAGTTCCACATCAACACTGTCGCCGTCACGAACTTCATCAGCAACATCTTCCGCACACTTCAGGAATAGACTCTAAACAATAAAATTGTAGTCACCACTAATGTAAATATCTTGTGATATGCCTATGGCAAAACACAGGTTGTAAAATAGCACGTAAAAAAAAGCATGCGTGCTACATGCCCTGTCCATCTCAAACGTCTGGATTTTATGTTCCTCATTAGGTTAGGTGAAGAATACAATGCGTGCAGTTCTGTGTTTTGTAATTTTCTCCATTCTCCTGTAACTTCATCACTCTTAGCTCCAAATATTTTCCTAAGCATATCATTCTCGAACACCCTTAACCTCCGTTTCTGTTTCTCTCTCAAAGTGAGAGTAAAAGTTTCACAACCATAAAGAACAACCGGTAATATAACCGTTTTATAAAACTTTTAGTTTTTTTTTTTTTTTTTTTTTTTTTTTTTTTTTTTTTTTTTTTTTAAACAGAGTAGATAACAAAATCTTCTCAGCCGAATAATAGGAGAAATTTATCATATTTATTCTGCGTTTCATTTCCTCCCGAGTGTCATTAATATTTGTTACTGTTGCTCCAATGTATTTGAATTTTTCCATTTTTTCGAAGGATAAATTTCCTATTTTTATATTTCCATTTCGTACTATGTTCTGATCACGAAACATAATCATATACTTTGTTTTGTTTTTTTTTTCAAGATTTACTTCCAAATCTATCTCATTACTTGCTTCAAGTAAAATTCCCGTGTTTTCCGTAATAGTTTGTAGATTTTCTCCTGACTTATTCACGTTATTCGTATAAACAAGCAACTCTGATGTAACCCGTTCAATTCCAAACCCTCTCTGTTTCTCTAGACTTTCCTAATGGCATAATAAATCAGTGATTATACAAATAAATTAACCAAATATGTGATATTAGTGAAAGAATACTGATGAATCACTATAGAAAATAGTTAATATTCGTTAGATTTCCTACAATTACGACAATATTATGTCTCTATGAGCTAGATTATTGGAGTTAAGCGACAGAGAATAAAGACACATACCGCAGAACTGCTCCACTTAATATTTATTTATTTATATATTTATTTATATATTTATCTATTTATTTATTTATTCATTCATTTTGTTTGTTTGTTTGTTTGTTTGTTTATTTGTTCATTTATTCATTCATTCATTTTGTTTGTTTGTTTGTTTATTTATTTATTTATTTTGGCGTAGTTAAGGCCATCAGGCCGTCTCTTCCACAACACCAGGAATACAAATACAATAATAGAAATAAACAGAAAAAATACACTTACAAAATAAAGCTATACAAGAAATAAAGAGAGAAAAAAACACTATAAACAAAGTAAAGCCACACAAAAATATACACAGGTTGCAGTCACACAAACTTTAAAAGAGTGATTAAGTATCTTAATTAATTGTATCCTAACTAATTAACGAACATAAACAAGAAACTTGCAATATAGGTGACGATACGTAAAACAGCGGTCATGAGAAGAGATTAAAATACAAGGAAACAACTACAAATTGAAATAATGATACGAAGAATTGAAGCAATCAAGTACAGCAGTTACAGCGTATGGAGAGAACAGAGGATAGCTATTCGAAAATACTTACAATGTAGCAAACAGAGTGATAAAAGAGCTGGCGGACGCAGATGTTTTTACATCTGGATCGAAAGATTTAATTTATAATTTTATTTTAACTATGCAACATTCTTCTAATGACGCACTTGGAACTGGCATTCGAGGACTAGGCTTGACATTGACGATGATTGATGATGGTGAAATTTATTTTGTTTAACAACATTAATACCAGTACATGCGTAACTGTTTCTGACACATTTCAAATTAATTTCAATTGAATTCCAAATATTTTATTTCCGAAGTTTCCTACCAAGCTGTATGTAACGACTGAGATGTATCGTCTTCGTCTTCACTATCGCCGTTGTCATCCTCATACTCCATAGTCTAATCCAGCGGTAGCGAAAATGTAATCGTGCGCCGAGCCACTGTGTAACTTTCAACGTGCATAGCACCTATGGAGGGAGGCGGACACCCGAAGGGGAAGTTAAGCAACTGTCTGACTTATTAACGGATTTTCATTTTCCTTACATCAAGCACTCAAATATAACTTTATACAGTACAAGGCTACATACTAATGTTTAGTACGTGTAACGAAGAAAGAAATGAATAAGAAAACATAGGACACATTATCACAAACTAAAATTAACTGTCTTCAGAATGTCTCTGCGACAGAGTTTCAAAATCAGGAATTATGTCACTTACTGCCAGTCGTAGTTGATCACGAAGGTAATTGTCTGTCAGTCGTGATCTAAATTTGGTTTTTACTATTTTCATTGTCGAAAATAATTTTTCACAAACGTAAGTTGTAGCGAACATGGCTTCAACAGAGCAAGCGAAAGAACGAAGCTTCGGATATTTATTTTTTGGCAAAGCTTTGAAAGTTCAACATTTGTCAAGTCCTTACATCTAGCTTTCATTTAACATCACATTGTAAATCTGTGAGTTTAAATTGAAGAGCTAACCGCATTATTCGTACATCTGCTGAAAAATGATCGACGTACAGAGATGATGATAATGATGATGATGATGATGATGATAACACAACCTTTTAATGTTTCATCAGTAATATGTAGTATAATGCCTTTTTATGTTATACAACCGTTTTCCTCGTAATACTTGTGAACAAATCATACATTTAATATTCTCATCATATCGACAGCAAAAAAAAAAAAATGCGTCCTCCCATCCTACTTGGAACTTTCGTACATGGTTTCGAGAGAGACATATGCCACTCGCAGGTCAGAGACAAATACAAATGGAACGGAGTTTGACTCCAGTGAGTGAGAGGGTGGAGGTTAGAAGCAGCTATCACTGCGAGCCACAATGTCTCGCGAGTCACGTTCTCGCCACGGCTGGTGTAATCGAATCAGAACAGAACCAACTAACTTACCCAAACCAACTAAGACCTGGTCCACAATAAACCGGAGACGGAAACGACGAGAACGAGAGAGGAAATTTTTTGAAATAAATATATTTAATTAGCATTAGTATTTATTTATTTATTTATTTATTTATTTATTTATTTATTTATTTATTTATTTATTTATTTATTTATTTATTTATTCTGGTAGAGATAAGGCCGTCAGACCTTCTCTGGTCCTCTACCAGGAGATTCCAACTATAATATGAAAAATAAATTTACAATTAGTATTAGTATTACAATCAGTATTTAATGTGAGCATTCACAATTAACGAGAATCTTTCCGGAATTCGGGAACGTGAGAGTTGACCGAATTTTAACTTTGTCGTTCTCGTTTCCGATCACAGCCTGCTATATTATTTCTATAAATGAATACAATATAATATTTTTTTATTTTATTACTCAGTCAATGACAAATCAATGTAAAATAATGACTTATTTTATAGTCATTAAGTTTATATACATGAATTACAAGATTGCGAACGTTTTCGCCTATTCAGGCATCCTCAGGCAGAGTTATACAATATCTCAATGTCACATACGTAGCTATTGGTGGTGAGTACTATTTAAAATTAATGATGTACGGGACATCTCCATTATTAAAATGTAATATTACAGGTAGTAAACTTAAATAATGTTAAAAATGTTAAAAACCATGCAGTAATTAAACTTCATGCTTTCTAAGTTATATTATTTCTGTTGTCATCATGAAGCTACATTTTGTAGCAAGAAACCCGTGACATTATTTTTGATCCATCGTTTCTAACTCAGAAATTCAGTAGAACCACTTTCAATATATGCTACGTGTACATGCGATCATACTGATGCACGTGAGTTGAATTCTTAAGTATTCAGTGTCTTACATTTTGGATTTGGTTAACCTGTGTTTATGTTTGCTGGCCTGTACTCATGACAGAATACCACTGGTCAATTATACACAAATAACATCAGAATGCGTAATATCGACTTAACATATCGTTATTCACGTACAAATCGATATGCATAGTCGTTTCCGTTCTCGGTTTAGGCTATTGTGAATAAAAAATTTTCACATTAACATCCTTCGCTATCCGATCTGCTTGTTCTGGTTGTCGTTCCCTGTTTATTGCGGACCAATCTTAACAATAACCAACCAGAAACCTAAACCAGCCAAGAATTACCCAAACCAACAGGGTCTAGGAATTCTCGTCACTAGAGATGTCATTATACCGTCTTGTCATCGATTATATTTTAGTCTCCGGCGTTCTGGCCACCAGTTACATTTTAATCACCGGTGTTCTCGCCACCGATTGCATATAATACTTTATTAATGTTTTATTGTAAAAGTTTAATGAAATTGAAATTTAATACTGAGATTTAAATTTCATTGTAAGGTTGTTTCCGTGGTTACGCATATAAGTATAATGAGATTTAAATGTCACTGTAAGGTTGTTTTCGTGGTTACCCATATAAGTATTTAAATGTCATTGTAAGGTTGTTTCCGTGTTCAAGCATAAGTATAATGAGATTTAAATGTCATTGTAAGGTTGTTTCCTTGTTTAAGAATAAGTATGAAGAGATTTAAATTTCATTGTAAGGTTGTTTCCGAGGTTATGCATATAAGTATAATGAGATTTTAATGTCACTGTAAGGTTGTTTCCGTGGTTACCCATATAAGTATTTAAATGTCATTGTAAGGTTGTTTCCGTGTTCAAGCATAAGTATAATGAGATTTAAATGTCATTGTAAGGTTGTTTCCTTGTTTAAGAATAAGTATAAAGAGATTTAAATTTCATTGTAAGGTTGTTTCCGTGGTTATGCATATAAGTATAATGAGATTTTAATGTCACTGTAAGGTTGTTTCCGTGGTTACCCATATAAGTATTTAAATGTCATTGTAAGGTTGTTTCCGTGTTTAAGCATAAGTATAATGAGATTTAAATGTCATTGTAAGATTGTTTCCGTGGTTACCCATATAACTATTTAAATGACATTGTAAGGTTGTTTCCGTGGTTTTGCATAAAAGTATCCTAATGAGATTAAAATGTCATTTAAGATTGTTTCCGTGGTTACCCATATAAGTATTTAAATGTCATTGTAAGGTTGTTTCCGTGGTTTCTCATAAAAGTATAATGAGATTTAAATGTCACTGCAAGGTTCTTTCCGTGGTTACCCATATAAGTATTTAAATGTCATTGTAAGGTTGTTTCCGTGGTTTTGCATAAAAGTATGAGATTTAAATGTCATTTAAGATTGTTTCCGTGGTTACCCATATAAGAATTTAAATGTCATTGTAAAGTTGTTTCCGTGGTTACGCATATAAGTATAATGAGATTTAAATGCCATTGTAAGATTGTTTCCGTGGTTACCCATATAAGTATTCAAATGTCATTGTAAGGTTGTTTCTGTGGTTACGCATATAAGTATAATGAGATTTAAATGCCATTGTAAGATTGTTTCCGTGGTTACCCATATAAGTATTTAAATGTCATTGTAAGGTTGTTTCTGTGGTTACGCATATACGTATAATGAGATTTAAATGTCATTGTAAGATTGTTTCCGTGGTTACCCATATAAGTATTTAAATGTCATTGTAAGGTTGTTTCTGTGGTTACGCATATACGTATAATGAGATTTAAATGTCATTGTAAGATTGTTTCCGTGGTTACCCATATAAGTATTTAAATGTCATTGTAAGGTTGTTTCTATGGTTACGCATATAAGTATAATGTGATTTAAATGTCATTGTAAGATTGTTTCCGTGGTTACCCATATAAGTATTTAAATGTCATTGTAAGATTATTTCCGTGGTTACCCATATAAGAATTTAAATGTCATTGTAAAGTTGTTTCCGTGGTTACGCATATAAGTATAATGAGATTTAAATGCCATTGTAAGATTGTTTCCGTGGTTACCCATATAAGTATTCAAATGTCATTGTAAGGTTGTTTCTGTGGTTACGCATATAAGTATAATGAGATTTAAATGCCATTGTAAGATTGTTTCCGTGGTTACCCATATAAGTATTTAAATGTCATTGTAAGGTTGTTTCTGTGGTTACGCATATACGTATAATGAGATTTAAATGCCATTGTAAGATTGTTTCCGTGGTTACCCATATAAGTATTTAAATGTCATTGTAAGGTTGTTTCTGTGGTTACGCATATACGTATAATGAGATTTAAATGTCATTGTAAGATTGTTTCCGTGGTTACCCATATAAGTATTTAAATGTCATTGTAAGGTTGTTTCTATGGTTACGCATATAAGTATAATGTGATTTAAATGTCATTGTAAGATTGTTTCCGTGGTTACCCATATAAGTATTTAAATGTCATTGTAAGATTGTTTCCGTGGTTACGCATATAATTATAATGAGATTTAAATGTCATTGTAAGATTGTTTCTGTGGTTATGCATATAAGTATAATGAGATTTAAATGTCATTGTAAGGTTGTTTCCGTGGTTACGCATATAAGTATAATGAGATTTAAATGTCATTGTAAGATTGTTTCCGTGGTTACGCATATAATTATAATGAGATTTAAATGTCATTGTAAGATTGTTTCTGTGGTTATGCATATAAGTATACTGAGATTTAAATGTCATTGTAAGGTTGTTTCCTTGGTTCCACATATAAGTATCTGGCAAAATAATTTCAGGTGTGAGGTGACGCTCTTACTTATTTTAGATATTTTCGAATTCGTTGTATTGATGGACCATCACGAAGGTGAATTTCGGTTCACTTGAAGTATTAGGGGCTTTAGGGTTATTTCTAATGTCACTCCTCACCCCGTAAAAAGAAAGAGGAGGATTTAGACAGAAGGCCCACAGAATGGTACCCTGATTATAAATAGGATGTTGATGTTCTTACATTTTTTTTTATTTTAAAATTTAGACAGGCCAGAGGCCGTTTACCAAAGTTATCTTTGTTTTCTGTTTTTTACTTTTTCGTTTGTTTCCTTTGTTTTACTTACACTAATACAAACACAACACCCATGCCCGAGGCGGGACTCAAACCCACAACCCTTCGGACAAAGCGATAGTGTCATGCCCTCCCCCTACCGCTTGATCCATCCGGCCCGGCATTATCAGAGCCATCGGACACAATTTGGATGCCAATTTTGAGACATAAATCTTGTAACATTTTATGCTGTGTGGCAATTTTGAAACATTAATCTCACAGTATTTTTTACAGTATACCTATGAATATTTTACTTGTCAAAATAAATTATTATTTTTAAGAAAATGTGTACTGATGACCAAAATATTGGGTGACCAAAAAGTCGAAGTGACCAAAACTCCGGGTAATAAAATTGCAGTGACTAGGTGGTACAATGACAAGAGTTCCGGTGATGGGAATTACGCTTCCCAAACCAACCAACCAACCAACTAAGCAACCAACCTACCCAAACCAACGACTATCTCAAAACAACTAACAGATCTACTCAGACGAACCAACTATCCAACCAATCATCCTACCAACCCAACCAATCCAAACCAACCCAAATCCGAGACGTAACAGATCAGGTACATAGTGTTATTATTTCTTTGAAGAACTTAAGTATGTTACAATTAAAATTAAATTCATATTACAAATATTATTTTGTGTGTTTGTCTGTGTGAATACCTAATGACGAACCTATAATCTGTAATAAATAAATACAATACAATATATCAATTTATATATCAACATTTGCAGTCAGGGTTCCAAGACACGTTGTCTACAGACACAGCGTCGAATTATATTTATGTTCTTTTGGCCATTATATTTAATGTCATTTAAATTCCACTTACAAGTTTCCGTGACGTGTAACAGGAAGGGTGTATGTAGTGTCGTCACAGTAATGGAGTGACAATAACCACCCTTCATATCGTCAGTTCAAACGCCCATCCCTGAGTTGTAGCTTTATGTGTAACCTTCATGAGACTATTAATATTTAAGGAGAAAAATTCGCTCCGGCGCCGGGGATCGAACCCGGGACCCTGGTTCTACGCACCAAGCGCTCTGACCACTGAGCTACGCCGAATTCAATCCACAGCACCGGACCGAACCCCCTCCTTCAATGTTTCCCTTTGTGGCCTGACTCCAAGTTAGGCATATATGATGACGTATATGACCAACGTCAACTGCCATTATATGAGCCGTTCAGAGCAAAAGTGGTGTAAGTCAAAATTAGGTAATGGAGTTCAAAGTAAAAATTCTGTAAAATACAGCGCAAAGTAGCAATTAATATGGTCTTCTTGCTATCCACCGACTACTAATAGTTTAAATAAATTGAATATTAATTGCTACTTGGCGCTGTATTTTACAAAATGTTTACTTTAATCCTCATTACCCATTTTTGACTTACACCACTTCTGCTGTGAACGGCTCATACTAGGAGCGCACTCAGTTGAGTGACTTGTTTGGCCGGGATTCCGCAGTTAAGTGCACAGTAATCTGTACAGACATATGCACTGCAGCTATGAGAATATTATAGATTTATTAATTTGTCCTACAGAATAATATCTGTAATATTGACAATATTTGAGGAGAAAAATTCGCTCCGGCGCCCGGGATCGAACTCGGGTCCTTGGTTCTACGTGTCAAGCGCTCTGACCACTGAGCTACGCCAAATTCAATCCACAGCACCGGACCGAACCCCACTCCTTCAATGTTTCCCTTTGTGGACTGGCTCCAAGTTAGGCATACATGAGCGAATTTTTCTCCTCAAATATTAATTGTCAATATTACAGATATTATTCTGTAGGACACATTAATAAATCTGTAATATTCATTAGACTAATTTTTCTTCTACTTTTAGTTGATTACATGAACCATGATATTTACCAGGAATTTCCCTTTTGTTACTAGTAAAATGAACACCGTTAGTGCTTTTCTCTCTTCTGAAATGACAATAACAACAAAAATAAAATTTCCGTCAGACAAATTTGGAGACATCTT
The DNA here is from genome assembly GCF_040183065.1 of Periplaneta americana. NCBI lineage: Eukaryota > Metazoa > Arthropoda > Insecta > Blattodea > Blattidae > Periplaneta > Periplaneta americana. Next base: position 152,578,761 of record NC_091123.1, read on the forward strand.
TCTGAAGAGATTCTTCAAAAAGGTTAACTTAGTTTAAAAGGATCTCTCTGTGTCGTGTCTATATAGTGCAGGCTGTGTGCACTCAGCAGCCCGCTCGCTTTGTGCACACCTACTCAGAAGAAGCGATTTTCTACTTATTTCGCCATAGTTGGCAATACTACAGTCGCGGGTATTTGTGTTGCCTGGCCAAGTTCAGGTGCAATATTTATAACAGCCCTGATTGCGTGTGAGTGCTACAACACGCAGGGACAGCGCGGCACGGCAAGGCCGTGGTGAATGGAAAAGGTCGTCGCCACGCCCATTTTTCGTGACACTTTTCTCACTTAAATCGGCTTCACTTTCTTCATACGCTCTGAAACTATATGCATTGCTTTTGGTTAACGATTTAAACTAATAATAAAGGAAATAATTGGATCAGTCAAATATTTTGGTAAACTTAATTACTTACATACTTAAGGCTCTTAGAGAACCCGGAGGTTCATTGCCGCCCTCACATAAGCACGCCATCGGTTCCTATTCTAAGCAAGATTAATCCAGTCTCTACATAATATTCCACATCCATCAAATCTATTGTTATTTTATCCTCCTATCTACGTTTCGGCCTCCCTAAAGGTCTTTCTCTCTCAAGTCTCCCAACTAACATTCTATAAGCATTTCTGGATTCGCCCATACATGCTACATGCCCTGTCCATCTGGATTTAATGTTCCTAATTATGTCAGGTGAAGAATACAATGCGTGCAGTTCCGCGTTGTGCAACTTTCTCCATTCTCCTGTAATTTCATCCCTCTTAGCCCCAAGTATTTTTCTGAGAATATTATTCTCAAACACTCTTAACTTCTGCTTCTCTCTCAAAGTGAGAGTTTCACAGCCGTACAGAATAATCGGTAATATAACTGTTTTATAATCAGCATTTTTGAGAGCAGACTAGATGACAAAAGCTTCTCAACCGAATAATAACAGGCATTTCTCGTATTTATTTTGCGTTTAATTTCCTCCAGAGTGTCATTGTTACTGTTGCTACAAGATATTTGAATTTTTCCACCTCTTCGAAGGATAAATCACCAATTTTTATATTTCCATTTCGTACTATGTTCTGGTCACGAAACATAATCATATATTTTGTCTTTTAGGGATTTACTTCCAAACCTGTGTCTTTACTTGCTTCAAGTAAAATCCCCGTGTTTTCTCTAATAGTTAGTGGATTTTCTCCTAACATATTCACGTCATTCGCATAGACAAGCAGCTGATGTAATCCGTTCAATTCCAAACCCTCTCTGTTATCTTGGTCTTTCCTAATGCCATATTCTAGAGCAAAGTTAGAAGATAAAGGTGATAGTGCATCTGCTTACTTTAATCCGCAGTGACTTGGAAAAGCATCTGACAGAAACTAGCCTTATGACTTTGCTGTACGTTTCACTGAGACGTTTCTGTCGAATACAAAATATCTGATCAATAGACCTCTTGCAACGCGAATATGGAACTTCGCCACACTCAAAAAATGCACCAAACATTGTGCCTGTCATGTACGATGATAATATGCAGTATGAAAATAAAATAATTTAGGTTTATTTTATTTAATAACAGGTTGAATATTATATTTACGCTAAAATAATGTGTAGCATGAAAATGAATACTTCAGTTACTGGTAGGTTGGATATTATATGTTATAATCAGAGACCGGAACTTTGGCAGAATGCCATTTTAAATGTGTTAAATCTATCTTCATTTTGAAAGTAAATCTGTACGAATTACGGTATATCTTTGTCATTGAAACGTCACAGTTTTATGTTGCCCTTTTCTGCCTTTTTTAATATAAATACCTAACTTACAAAGTAAATGTTTTTTTTGCCTTTATTTGATTACTTATGTATTATTTATTAATTTATTATTAAAAATTGCCTACAGGTATATTTTAATTTATCTCTATAACCGCTACAATGAAAGTGACTTCACCGAATGTATATTATTGTCTTTCAGTCAGTTCATATTCTCTTTGCAACAATGAGTGCTGCCGTGCAAAAATGTATAACACGATAACACTAAGCGTTTTAATTATTGCTTTTGTTTATTTGACAAGGCAACAATGAGTGCGGGTCTAACGTTATGTTTAGCGGTTATTTTTCTTTCAGTTTTCATTGCGACGTTGTTGTAGCTAGCGAAATATTTCATATCGCAACATATCAGTACACACCAAACACAAATACGCACTTTCCAAGGCTACTGGGAAGAAACTTTCTTTGCTTCCAACAGTAATTGCAACATTGAGTTGAAAATCTCAATTTGCATTCGACTTATGTAAAGCTTTTCTTGCTGTCGAAATTCCTTTGAGGAAAATGTAAGGTTGTGGGTCTAGTGCAAGGTTTTTGTAATTGCCTTTTATTGCGTATTTTAGCAATTTATAATGTCTTTTTGCCTGCCTATTTTAGCTATTTATTATGCCTTTTTGCCTGCCTATTTTAATGATTCATAATGCTTAAACTTCCGGTCTCTGGTTATAATGATGAGTAGAGGGAAAATGAAACGATTATTTTTATGGAATTTATTTTATATTATGCTGTTCATGTTATTCTACTTTCATCGTCCTTATAGTCACACATCCACTGTGATTTATTTGAATTTTATGTGGTGAATGTAATTAGAAGTCCTGCCGTGTAGTAAACACTATCAAGCATTAAAAAAATGTAATTTAGGCCTACTTATATTTGTACCCCTGTCAATGTTTCATAATGATTTTACAACAAAATTATCTGCACTTAAGTAATATTGAACTTCACAAGATTTGTTCTAAAATCCTTACGCAGCTAAAACCGTGAAGGATTGGGAGGGAAGGGTAGGAGAGGACAGCGAGCTTGAAGGGGCAGATTCGAGCGAGCTGGATAGATCCGCTTCTTGTCACGCTTGACAAACGTGAACGAACATAGCGCTTGAAATACACGACAGTAGTCTATACAACAGATTCAGTTTGTGATGTGCAGAGAAAGCGGAAAAGACACGTTTATTTTGTAGATACTAAATGATTTGCCGGTAGTAACGGAATACTCTCCCCACCGGTGCAAACACAACATCCAGGAAAGTGTAATAATAATAATAATAATAATAATAATAATTTATTTTAGCTGGCAGAGTTAAGGCCGTAAGGCCTTCTCTTCCACTCAACCAGCAAAAAGTGTATATACATATGCATGAACTTACAAAGAATTCAACAATTTGATTTAGATGAGAGTTACATGTATACAAGAGTTATTTACGAATTAAACAACAAAATACTATGAACTATTAATTAAACACTGAAATAAACTGTGTAGCAGAATTAAACTAAAATACATAGAATGTTAATATATTTCAAATGATATTAGATAATAGAAAGAGATTATTATGAGACAATTTTGAAAATGCAGCACAATCAGGATGATGTCTAAAGAAAAAAGCAACAGTGTAGTCAGTAATATTTTAAATCAGTATGATTGGAGTGAAATGCTAATAAGGTTATCTTTTAAGCTGTTCTTAAAGGTGTTTGTTGTCTTGCAGCCCCTAATACTTTGTGACAAGGAATTCCATTGACGCGAGGTGGATATTGTAAAAGATGAGGAATAACAAGATGTTCTATGAAGAGGTATATTTAGCGTGCCACAGATAAGTGATCTGGTATTTACGTCGTGGTTAGAGTATAGATAAGAGAAACGAGACGAAAGGTAATTTGGTGTTGAGGTGTGCAGAATTCGAAAGAGTAAAGACAAAGAGTGTAAAGTTCTGCGTTCTTTAAGTCGGAGTCACGAGAGACTTGCGAAGGACGGTGATATGTGATCATATCGTCGGAGGTTGCACATGTATCTGACGCACATATTCTGAGCTCGCTGTAACTTGACTGACAGTTCAGAACTTAGATCACTTAACAAAATGTCACAATAATCGAAGTGCGGCATTACTAGGGTTTGTACTAGGGTAAGTTTTAGTTGCTGGGGCAAGAAGTTTCTCAAGCGACTCAAAGAGTGAAAGGAGGAACAGATTTTTTTTATCGTTTCTTTAACTTGAAAATTCCAACTTAGCTTATTATCAAAAAAGAAGCCAAGATTTTTTACGACAGATGAATAAGGGATTAGCGTGTTGTTAAGGGTAACAACTGAAAGATTACTGTTATTAAGGGAGTTAACTAAACGCTTATGTCCAATAATTATGGCTTGAGTCTTACTTGGATTAAGTGCGAGTCCGAAATTGGCCGCCCAAGTGGAGACAGTGGCTAGGTCACAATTTAACTTGTCAATCGATTCATTGATCGTATTGGGTCTGGAATGTATGTAAAGTTGTAGGTCGTCGGCATAGAGGTGATATCGGCAATACTGTAAGTTCTTTGATACGTCATTAATGTAGATAGAGAAAAGTAGTGGTCCTAATACGGAGCCCTGCGGCACTCCCGCCTTTGTGTATCGCCATTGGGAGAATTGATTATCAAGTGAAACACACTGTTGGCGGTCCCGTAGGTAGGAGTCCATCCAGCTCAAGGTATTGTCTGACAGGTGCAAAGCCTTCATCTTTGCAAGAAGCAAGTCGATATCAACAGAACCAAAGGCATTGCTGAAATCGAGAAGAGTTAGTGCCGTTACTTCACCCCTATCCATAGCTTCACGGATGTCCTCAGTCACTTTAAGTAGGGCTGTAGTAGTGCTGTGTCCATGCCTAAAACCCGATTGATAGTCATCGAGGAGTTTGTGTTCGTCGAGATAGTTCGTAAGTTGTCCGTGTACAATATGTTCTAATGCTTTTGAAAGAGTGGGAAGAATTGATATCGGTCTGTAAGTGTACGCCGGGGTTTTGCTGTAATATAGTTTTCTCGTAAAATGAGAGCACTACTGGATGTTCATTTCAAAGTGTGTCATGACGTCACTGTTGTGAATCAGCGATTTGAAGCGAGTTTCAGCTTTTATGTCAGAGAAGTTGCCTATTATTCAAGGCGTTCAACCTGAACTTGAGAACGTGTGCTGTATAACTTGAACGTCGTAGCAACAGATGGCGGTCTGTACGGTCTGTGTGCTACCATAACCTCTTTCGAACTGTATTTTGCGCGGCCAAGTCGTACGCAGGGTATTTGTTATCTTCGGTTGCGTACGGCAACATTCCACAACACAAATCAAATGCTTCGTGTCCACGCTGACCGTCCTAGTTAATGTCAACAAATACGTAAGTAATCGTTTCGACAGCAAGAAAAAAACTCACCTCACCTCACGTGTTTCCAAACAGTTCACATTCCTGCACTACCGGCGTTATCGTACGTATCGGTACGTACTCTTCAGAATGAACGCCGTACTTGCCAGGCAACTTCTCTGACACATAGGTAATACGCCTTTGCGGAAGTGTAGGAAGATTGAACTCTCTAGACTCATCGGCTAGCCACATGACGGCATACAGCGAGCCTTGACGCACTTTGAATTGAACACGCACGGGACGGAGGGATAAGGCATGATCTCCCTCCTCTTAGTCATTACTTGATCATTCAACGTTAAGCAGTTGTAGTATCCTCCCCCTCCTACCTTCCTCTTTGCTGTGTATTGCGGACTGCATTTTATATCTTTTTCGACCACTGATGTATACAAATCGCTGATTGCTCCTAAACGTAATGTAGTTACGTTTCTGAAACTTGGAAAATTACAAAAGTAGTTGAACAGGAACTAAAACTATTCTAACTTAAAATTTTGAGGAAGTTTAGAATGGTAATGATTAACAAACGAAAAAGTTTCCATACTTTACTTGTACGGGGACATCACTTTATTTTTACCAACATTTTTAACATTAACCTGGCTATACTTGGAAACACTGTTACCCCCCTTCCATTACAGGAGTTTGGTGTTACTAGTGCAATATGTAAACAAATCATTTTACTAGCTATAGGAGGAGAGAAAAGCAGTGTATACATTTATGTTACAGGGAAATACAGTATTACGATTTTCAGTTTGATCATTACTTTTACAGTATTTTATCAAAAAACAGTAGAATAGTAACAATTTATTTTCACAAACTCCACTCTTCAGGCGGTTATATTCATTATGAAATGTCTACTTTATTTAGCATATTACTAACCTAATTTATTCCTGAGAATTTTGTGAGCACTTCCGTAAGAAACCCCAATTTCTACAGCTAACTTCTTGACCGACTTATTAGGACTCGCTGCATCCTTTCTCTAGTATCTTCTGTCACCTTTGTTGGCCATATTACACTTTTCCTTCTTTCTGCACACTCTGTTGCTCTAAATTTAACTACCAGATTAATGACATTTCTACGAAAATATTCCATAATGATATAATCAGGAAATTGTGAAAAAAAAAACTGTTGTTCACATTCGGTTATATTGTAATTCCAGTTTCCATTATCATACCTACAAACAGTAAAACAAAACTCTTGTTTAAATAATGCTGTTAAGTACCGTACCATATTATAGGGTAACGTACTTTCAGTAACTCTAATCTTCACTTGTGCTCACTGTCAGTCCACACAGATAAATTCAGTTATGCTACACACGATACCTGTGTGAAAATAAACTTCAATAATATAAGCTCCTTTTTCTAAAGAAAATGCAACATATTTCTGAAACACACTGTACTCTGTACTGTTTATTTCACTGCTAGCAACAGCGGCCGTAAGTTTGTGTGACTGACGTTAGCAAGTGGGAGTCAAGTACATTTAGAAACGCAGGTACAATAAAAATTGAAGTAAAAATAAAATGATGTCCCTGTATTTCGTTTTGTACAGTAGGTAGTGTTACTTTATTTTCTGATTGTACTTGAGGACGCTTCTGCAGACTTTGGAGTATTCTCAATCAGTGTATACTGTACAAGTTTCTAACAAGAGCTGCGAATAGTGCGACGCTGGGGAGTCCTGCAAGCCTACAAGAAGCCAAATGGGAACACAGCCTCAGAGAACTGCTCCCCAGGAAGTCGATACGGCGAAAGCGCTCTAGACGGGCGATCCCCTCCCGCCGAGGTCCCCATCCTATTGGCTTTTAACTTCTAGACGTCGTAGCTAGTCGAACTGAAGAGCAGCGTCACACACATAAAACCAATGAGATTTTTTGTTTGTACTAAAATCTGATTTTCTTTTGTCAGAAAACAATTCTTGCTGTCAGCTTGTATGTGTATCTACATGCAGCCTGCATATTGCATATGATTCTATATAACAGAGACGAATTCGAAGCTCTATTTTATACAGGGTGAACTGTAAGTAATGTCATTAATTTCATATAATTATTCTTTGAGATATTTCAAACACAAAAGTTAAATACAATTTTGCTTTCTTTTTTAAATAAAAATTGTTTTATATAAAACATTTAATAGCGTGTTTTGGGAAAGCCATTGATTTAATTCCCAATATGCTGAGTCAGTTTAAGATAGCGTATTATGATAATAAATAATTGAAAGAATTTTAGTTTTGTCCTTTAAATGTGTAGAAATTTGATACGAATAAATGTAACTTTTTGTTCTGCAATAGTATTATGCGTTACAAGAGCAGTATGTTGAAGTTCTCATGTTCGAGGAAAAGTTTGAAAAAGCGAAACGTAGTTGAGCTTTTTTAATTTCCGAGAATTGAAAGAAAACATACCGCTCGTGTATCGTACATTATTTTGTGCGAAGATTGTTTATTACATACCTGAAAGAGGAATTTCTAATTCTTGGTTTCTGTTCAATGACGGCAAATTTGCAAAACAAAAATAATTATCTTCAACATCGTTGCTTTAAAATGTTTTCTGTGTTTACTATACTCCAGCAGGCCGTGATATACGTCTGTCTTTCCCCCACCCCCCAGTCTATAAATGCGAACTTAAACCAAACTGTAAGGTTATGTGAATAGCTTAATATCAAAGGCGGACATCTGACCTAAGATCGAAATTTAGATAATGTGGATTCTTATACAATTTTAACATGCTCTTTTCAGTTATGGTGAACTATATGCATACTCTAACACTACATCTATAAAAACAAATTGTGTTAAAATATTACAAAGAACACTGTGAAACAAAAAGTGCCTCTAGATCAAAACTATGGAGTCAACAGATGTCCGTCTTTGATATTAAACTACTCATGTAATGATTCAGAGTTTACTTAATTTTTGCAAATATTTAAAAACAATAATTGACAGTGCAATTTAGGTGAAATTGCAGTGGTAAGTTTCCAATTTATAATTATTACTATATTGAACGTCTCTAAAAATAATATGTTAAAAGCCTAAAGCAGTAAAATCAATATGTCATTTAAGCGGTAAGAAGAGGGAAATTGTTATGTGTATTAGATTGGGAATACTGAATGTGGAATTTTAGACTTTCCGCGGATTGGTTTTGTGCGGAAACCAAGCAAATACGCACGATCTCGCACAAAAGAATTTTACAATGTTACATTTGTTCGGATCAAATTTCTACATATTTAAAGGATAAAAATAAAATTCTTTCAATGATTTATTATCATAATACACTGCTCTCTTAAATTAACTAAGTAGATAGATAGTGGGGTTTAAAAGAAGCGCGTCAGCTACTAAGGCTATTTGTGCCCTTTTCTAAAATTCTTCATAAAATAAAGACACAAATAATACAATAATCAGAGTGCTAAAGAACTAAAAAGCGTTGTTACTTTTCGTTCTCCAAAGGAATTTTACAATGTTACATTTGTTCGGATCAAATTTCTACATATTTAAAGGACAAAACTAAAATTCTTTCAATCATTTGTCATAATACACTGCTGTCTTAAATTAATTAAGTAGATAGATAGTGGGGTTTTAAAAGGGCACGTCAGCTACTATGGCTATTTGTGTCTTTTCTAAAATTCTTCATAAAATAAAGACACAAATAATACAATAATATGAGTGTGCTAAAAGAACTAAAAGGTGCTGTTACTGTAAAACAAGGTGCAGAATTAACTAAGTATATTGGGAATTTAATCAACGGCTTTTCCAAAACATGCTATGAAATATTTCACATAAAACTATTTTTATCTCAAAAAGGAAGCAAAAACGAGCAAAATTTACTGCATTTAACCTTTTTATTTGAAATATCTCAAAGAATAACCTCCTGAAATTAATGACATTACTTACGGTTCACATTTTATATTGAAAGATAACAGGAATCTAAGATTTCAGTTTTTTTATATAATTGTTTATTTAACGACGCTGTACCAACTACTAGGTTATTTAGCATCGATGCAATTGGTGATAGCGAGATGATATTTCACGAGATGAGGTCGAGGATTTGCCATGTGATTACCTGACATTCGTCTTACAGTTGGGGAAAAACCTACGAAAAACTCAACAAGATAATCAGCCTAAGCGGAAATCAAACCCACACCCGAGCACAGCTCCTGACCAGCAAGCAAACGCGTTACCGCTTGAGCTCCGTCGGTCTCTTTTAAAATGTATAACTTCACACAGTCAGGGAGGTTATATATTAAGATAGAGAAACAAAGCATATTGGATTCCATGAATCTCATCTCGTTCCTTAGTTCTGCTAATTAAAAACTCAGTGTTCTACCCCCATCACTATTGTGCACGTGCATTTGATTCGCCTGTATTGTATATTCCTGTCTTCAGTGATGTTCATACTAGAATAGTAGTTATACAGGGACATCATTTTATTTTTACTAACATTTTTAATATTAACCTGGCTATATCTTTGAATTAAAGGTCTAGAACCGGAAACACCGCTTTCTCCCCCTTCCACGACTGGAGTTCGATGATACTGGCGTAAAATATAAATCACTTTACTAGGTATAGGAGGGAAGAAAAGTAGTTCATCCATTTATGTAAACTAGGAAATATCGCAATTTTGAGTTTGATAATTTTCATTATGTTTTTGTTTAACCACAATGCAGTACTGTATTAAAACTTAGTGTTTTTACTCACGAATTGAGCTATCCATTCGGACGTATTCATTATGCAGTGTATATTGTGCTGTTACAGCACATTAGCGTACAATATAGAGAATGAAGTTAAATTGAAAAATAATCATAATATGGATATTTAAACACATTTTTAAATGGTGGCCGTTCATTTCGATACAGGCTTCAGTTCTAATGTGCATATTACTGCACTATAGACTATTGTACCTAATTCCGATTACCAGTTTCGTCCTTCGTACTAGTAACTCATGTTGAAATAATTCTGTACCTACCCTATAAAAGAGTACTTTACGTACTGTAAATTCAATCTTCACTTCTGCCCGATCCGAAAAGATAAAATTACTCAGAAATGCTATCTGTTGTCCGTCCAAGTGGTTATGTCGCAGGGTCGTAGAAAGAGTGGGGGAGATCACGTGACAGTTAATTACTTAACGAGGTCCTTTTACTTAAGTTATTTTAAACAGTTGTACAATATTACGTAGACGTCCAATTCCTAACAGAAATTAAGGTTTTCAGAAAAGAGCTAAGACAGCCCAGCTACTAGACGTTACAGAGAGGCGGGCAGAAGCGGGTGGGGGAAACCAGGATGCGACGTAGCAAACTGACGACAGTACCTGTGCGAAAATATGATTCAATATTGAAAGCTCTTTCGTCACTGGAAAACGCAAACATATTTCTGGAACGTACTATACTCACTAACTCAGTACTGCATACGCGGCCTCGGTTCTGTGTGGAGGACGGTTGGAAGTTTACTAGTAGAAGGGGTGGGAGTGAAGTACATTCAAAAACTCAGGTACAATAAAAATTGAAGTAAAAATAAAATGTCCCTGTATAATTATAACTAGTTTGCGATGTTTTCCAACATTTCGGAGGTGCAGGAGCACGTCACTGCTCGTAGAAATGGCTATCTGTGAGTCCGTTGTATGCATACTTACAGTAGAGGAGGTAAGACCTGCCATGTGACCTTATCATGTGCCGTAGCTATATCACTAATGAGAATGGAGGGGAAAGATACGTTTTACCGAACTTCCGTATCGGGAGATTAGTATAATATTAACGACTATGGAACAAACTCTCTTTCTGTGCGTCTGAAGTTAAAACGACGCCGAAGCCAACCAATTTTTAAGGAACCAGAGAAGCACAGCTAGTAGTCACATGTTGTAAAAGTATTAAATCATTCTGATAAAGCAGAAATTTTTCTCCAGTTTTTTTCGTACATTTGAGCGCTAATCTTTAGCAAGAATAGCATTTTCTGACATAATTTATTACTTTTTGTAGAAAAAAAAAACTTATGCTAAACTTCTGGACTAATAGGGAAATAAATAGTTTCTCGCAATTAGTTTTCTCCTCGCATATTCTTATGGCACCAGTTCAGTTCTACAAAGAACGTGAGTTCAGCATGTAGAATGACTGCAGACGAAACACACCGTCTATTTACAGATTATGTAAAGACATTAGATCGAGTGAAGAGATGAAAGACCTGTAATATATCTTAGCGAAAGAGGATTGCTGCAATATTTAATGGAAGTCATTAAAAGTATACACTATATCAAGGCTCTTATATCTCAATAGCTGGCAGTGGGAGTACTGAAAGCGAACTTGAAAAGATTAGATTAAGGCAAAGAAGCAGTTTATCACCCACATCATTCAACGTACATATACACGCAGCTATATATATATATGTGTGTGTGTGTGTGTGTGTGTGTGTGTGTATATGATTTACCTATATAACGTATAATTTATAGCCGTCTTGGTAGCTCAGTTGGTAGAGCGCTGGTTTACAACAACAGAAGACCTAACTTCAAAACTTGGGTATGGCAGATTTGTATTTGCGGTGGACAAAGAAAAGATTGAGAGGGTTTTTCTCGAGGTTGTCCCGTTTTCCATCGCCATTCCACAAACACTCTCCAAAATATTATTTTCACTGTCATCTGCATCTTGATAAATAGAGCATCTCCTGTGGTACAACCGTCCTCTACAACAAGTGTTACAGTTTGTCCAAAGGTAGATAAGATAGATAGTTGTGGTGGTGACATATTAAGTCAACTGTCACTCAATTGAGTGCGCTCCTTGTATAATGGCAGTTAACTTAATATTATACAGTATGTCAACATATTTGTCGAACATGGAGTAAGGCCACAAAGGGAAAAAACACTAGAGGAGAAGGATTCGATCCGGTGCTGTGGATTGAACTTCGGCGTAGCTGAGTGGTTAGAGCGCTTGATACGTAGAACCAAGGGCCCCGAGTTTGATCCCCGGTGCCGGAGCGAATTTTTCTCCTCTAATAACTATTGTTACCATAACAGATAAATTCTGTAGGATCAGAAATTAATCTTTACGTAGATTCTTCACCTAAGAGTGCATATACATACTGTGGAATCCCGGCCACCGAGTCACTCAATTGAGTGCGCTTCTTGTACGATGGCAGTTGACTTAATGTCAACATATTTGTCGAACATGGAGTAAGGCCACAAAGAGAAAAAACACTAGAGGAGGGGGATTCGTTCCGATGCTGTGGATTGAACTTCGGCGTAGCTGAATGGTTAGAGCACTTGGTACGTAGAACCAAGGACCCGAGTTCGATCCCCGGCGCTGGAGCTAATTTCTCTCCTCTAATAACTATTGTTACCATAATAGATAAATTCTGTAGGACCAAAAATTAATCTTTACGTAGATTCTTCGCCCAACAGTGCATATACATAATCTGGAATCCCGGCCACCAGGTCATTTAATTGAGTGCGCTTATGTATGATGGCAGTTGGCTTAATATGTCAACATATTGTATATGTCGAACATGGAGTAAGTCACAAAGAGAAAAAAAAAACACTAGAGGAGAGGGATTCGATCTGGTGCTGTGGATTGAACTTCGGCGTAGCTCAGTGGTTAGAGCGCTTGTTACGTAGAGCTAGGACCCGGATTTGATCCCCGGCGCCAGAGCGAATTTTTCTCCTCTAATAACTGTCCGTATAAGAACTTTCAGATAAATTCACTGTAAATTAACTTTGTCCATTTTATTAGCGGTATATCATATAAGCTTATATTTTTATTTGACGATTCAGGTTTCTCTGGCTTGTAGGAGAGTAAAGAAGAGAAAGCTGTTGAATAATTGTACAGTAAAACCTGTTCAAGACGGAACTGACATGGTCCCGATTTTTTTTCCGTTATGGACAGGTTTCCGTATTATTCAGGTGTGAAGTTAAAATGCAATATTTTATCATTTGTATAACTGAAAAACAAAATGGCATGCCGCAAACTGCAAGAAGTACAAAACAATTCGTTTAACACTACTGACATTAAATCAGCTTTCTGTCGCTTATTCCAGTGGTGAATCATATTGAAGAAAAATCTCATTTTCTGTTTAACGCTATACTGTAATAGTGTACTGTATATCACTGCACATTATTTAATTTATTGGTCTAGGAGCCATCCATTAGAAGCCTTGAATTCTGACTTATCTATTTTTTTTTTTGGCAGTTCAAGGGTTTGTTTTGCAGAATAGGTCCAGAAATTGGACGGTCTTTGAAAAGGCATGAAAAACTCACAACAGTTCATTTATTTCTACATAACCAGCGGTTTTCTGTTTCCTTTTTATGGCGCTATTAATGTCCGCAAGCCACTCACTCATGAGACGGTCTTTATTTTTCACTCACTCATGAGATGGTCTTTATTTTTCAAAGTGTTACACCTGAATTTTCCACAACTGAAATTCCACCCTCGCACTCTCTCAATTTTGCAAAGAAAACTTGTTTTTATCTTAGTATATATTACATATTTCGTACATTTCTTGAAATTACACACTGCTTCAAAATATAGCTTACATTATAATAGTGTATCCAAAATATTATTTCCGTTTTGAACAGTATCAGATAGTTTGTTTCCGCGTTGGACAGTTTCCGTTTTATTCAGGACAAATTATACATAATACATACAAATTTCGTCAGGACCAATAAATTATTCCGAAATAGACAGGATTCCGGATTATTCAGGTTCCGATTTGAACAGGTTTCACTGTATTTTGCTTCTTTTTATATCGACACGCATAATTTGTTATGGATTACATTTTTTATTATTTATTTAATTTCTGAACTATTTATATTTCCCTGTCATGCAAAATTAAGTTTTATAAACAATTAGCCTAAGTATATTTTATGTCATATTTGTTTGAAATAAATTAATGTCGATGCTTCTCTAAATCAGTTTGGGGCTGGTGGAGGAAGGTAACATGACATACCAGGACGTGACGGAAGGATAACATCAGTAGTCTATCCCACGGAAATGACGTAATGAGATTGCAGACCGGGGCAGAGAGGATTAACCTGGCTTAGAATGTAATTAGATGTAGAAATTTCGGAACTTGTAGCAACTGGGAGAGGTTTCTATCCATTCTGGAACATCTTATTCTGATGACGGTCTGTCAAAACAGAAAATAATCTAGATAAACAATCTGTCAAGATCAGGGAATAGGTCTAGTACTGAACTAGTGCTGCCAACGCCTGAAATTTTAAACTTGGACTCCTTTCAACACCAATAAACACTTGACTGTCATCCCTCCGAAATGTAGTGTTCGGAATTGAAGACGTCTACACAACTTATTCAGACGTTGTAACGTGCCGGGGAGCTGTTCTTTCAGCGTTGCGGCTATTGACGTTTATCATGCGACTCATTACACAGAGACAATCAAGCAGAGGGATTGCTAAAGCCACACATTTTTCATGCAAAGCAATAAAAGATTCACCTTTTCAGGCAATAGTAATCTAGTGCAGGCTTATGCGTTTTATTTATTATTATTATTATTATTATTATTATTATTATTATTATTATTATTATTATTTAGATTGCCATAGGCAGTTATTATGATGTACTGAAGTACGTATGATATTTCCGTGCAGTAATTTTGCATATATGATGAAAGATGGGTGGAGCGGAGAAAAATACTCTCCGGCACCGGGACCCGAACCCGGGTTTTCAGCTCTACGTGCTGATGCTTTATTCACAAAGCCACGCCGGATTCCAGTTCCGATGGTGGATTGAATACTCTCAGTTTAAGTTCCACATCTTAGTTTCTCTTTAGTGGCTAATCCTCATGCACTGTGTCACAGATGTGTGACAATGGCACAATGTCCAACACACTAATAATGTGCAGAGGTGCACATATTCCTTGTTTTCCCTTTTCTCTTTGTAATCCTTTGCTATCATTGCAATCCCCTTCTTCTCTGTGTCTTTACTTTCTCCTTCTACTCCTCTCGTTTTCTTTGTGTCTCCAATTTTTTTTATATTTCCACTATTCTCATCATCTTTCGCTTACTCTCCTCTTATACCGCTTGCTCTTCTGCCTTTCCTGTATTCCCTTGTTATCCTTCTTGTATTCCCTTTTTTTTCTCTTTATGTTCCTTTTTCTACTTGTATTCCCCATCTCCTCCTTGTTTTTCCCTGTTCTCTTTGTATCCCTCTTCTTTTCTTTGTTTTCCTATACAGACCTATACTTTATACTTCTCTTGTTCTCCCTGTTCTTCTTGCTTCCCTTATTCTCCTAGTCTTCCCCTTGTCCTCCTAGTCTTCCCCTTGTCCTCCTTGTCTTTCCCTTGTCCTCCTTGTCTTCCCCTTGTCCTCCTTGTCTTTCCCTTGTTCTCCTTGTCTTCCCCTTGTCCTCCTAGTCTTCCCCTTGTCCTCCTTGTCTTTCCCTTGTTCTCCTTGTCTTCCCCTTGTCCTCCTTGTCCTCCTTGTCTTCCCCTTGCCCGCCTTGGCTTCTCCTTGTCTTCACCTTGTCCTCCTTGGCTTCTTCTTGTCTTCCCCTTGCCCTCCTTGGCTTCTCCTTGTCTTCCCCTTGCCCTCCTTGGCTTCTCCTTGTCTTCCCCTTGCCCTCCTTGGCTTCTCCTTGTCTTCCCCTTGCCCTCCTTGGCTTCTCCTTGTCTTCCCCTTGTCCTCCTTGTCTTTCCCTTTTCCTCCTTGCCTTTCCCTTGTCCTCCTTGTCTTCCACTTGTCCTCCTTGTCCTTTCCTTGTTCTCCTTGTCTTCCCCTTGTCCTCCTTGTCTTCCCCTTGTCCTCCTTGTCTTCCCCTTGTACTCCTTGTCTTCCCCTTGTCCTCCTTGTCTTTTCCTTGTTCTCCTTGTCTTCCCCTTGTCCTCCTTGTCTTCCCCTTGTCCTACTTGTCTTTCCCTTTTCCTCCTTGTCTTTCCTTTGTTCTCCTTGTCTTCCCCTTGTCCTCCTTGTCTTTTCCTTGTTCTCCTTGTCTTCCCCTTGTCCTCCTTGCCTTTCCCTTGTCCTCCTTGTCTTTCCTTTGTTCTCCTTGTCTTCCCCTCGTCCTCCTTGCCTTGCCCTTGTTCTCCTTGTTTTCCCCTTATTCTCCTTGCCCTCCTTGTCTTCCCCTTGTCCTCCTTGTCTTTTCCTTGTTCTCCTTGTCTTCCCCTTGTCCTCCTTGTCTTCCCCTTGTCCTCCTTGTCTTTCCCTTTTCCTCCTTGTCTTTCCTTTGTTCTCCTTGTCTTCCCCTTGTCCTCCTTGTCTTTTCCTTGTTCTCCTTGTCTTCCCCTTGTCCTCCTTGTCTTTCCCTTGCCCTCCTTGTCTTTACCTTGTTCTCCTTGTCTTCCCCTTGTCCTCCTTGCCTTTCCCTTGTCCTCCTTGTCTTCCCCTTGTCCTCCTTGCCTTTCCCTTGTCCTCCTTGTCTTTCCTTTGTTCTCCTTGTCTTCCCCTCGTCCTCCTTGCCTTGCCCTTGTTGTCCTTGTTTTCCCCTTATTCTCCTTGCCCTCCTTGTCTTCCCCTTGTTCTCCTTGTCTTCCCCTTGTCCTCCTTGCCTTTCCCTTGTCCTCCTTGTCTTCCCCTTGTCCTCCTTGCCTTTCCCTTGTCCTCCTTGTCTTTCCTTTGTTCTCCTTGTCTTCCCCTTGTCCTCCTTGCCTTTCCCTTGTCCTCCTTGTCTTTCCTTTGTTCTCCTTGTCTTCCCCTCGTCCTCCTTGCCTTGCCCTTGTTCTCCTTGTTTTCCCCTTATTCTCCTTGTCCTCCTTGTCTTTCCCTTGCCCTCCTTGTCTTTCCCTTGTTCTCCTTGTCTTCCCCTTGTCCTCCTTGTCTTCCCCTTGTCCTCCTTGTCTTTCCCTTGCCCTCCTTGTCTTTCCCTTGTTCTCCTTGTCTTCCCCTTGTCCTCCTTGCCTTTCCCTTGCCCTCCTTGTCTTTCCCTTGCCCTCCTTGTCTTTCCCTTGTTCTCCTTGCCTTTCCCTTGTCCTCCTTGTCTTCCCCTTGTCCTCCTTGCCTTTCCCTTGTCCTCCTTGTCTTTCCTTTGTTCTCCTTGTCTTCCCCTCGTCCTCCTTGCCTTGCCCTTGTTCTCCTTGTTTTCCCCTTATTCTCCTTGCCCTCCTTGTCTTCCCCTTGTTCTCCTTGTCTTCCCCTTGTCCTCTTTGCCTTTCCCTTGTCCTCCTTGTCTTCCCCTTGTCCTCCTTGCCTTTCCCTTGTCCTCCTTGTCTTTCCTTTGTTCTCCTTGTCTTCCCCTCGTCCTCCTTGCCTTGCCCTTGTTCTCCTTGTTTTCCCCTTATTCTCCTTGCCCTCCTTGTCTTTCCCTTGTTCTCCTTGTCTTCCCCTTGTCCTCCTTGTCTTCCCCTTGTCCTCCTTGTCTTCCCCTTGTCCTCCTTGTCTTTCCCTTTTCCTCCTTGTCTTTCCTTTGTTCTCCTTGTCTTCCCCTTGTCCTCCTTGTCTTTCCCTTGTCCTCCTTGTCTTTCCTTTGTTCTCCTTGTCTTCCCCTTGTCCTCCTTGTCTTTTCCTTGTTCTCCTTGTCTTCCCCTTGTCCTCCTTGCCTTTCCCTTGTCCTCCTTGTCTTTCCTTTGTTCTCCTTGTCTTCCCCTCGTCCTCCTTGCCTTGCCCTTGTTCTCCTTATTTTGCCCTTATTCTCCTTGCCCTCCTTGTCTTCTCCTTTTCCTCCTTGTCTTTCTAGTTTTCCCCTGTTCTCCTTGCCTTCCCCTTGTTTTCCTTATTTTATTGGTCCTCTTTGTATTTTCCTTGTTCTCCTTGCCTTCCTCTTATCTTCCTTGTCTTCCACTTGTTCTCTTTGTCTTCCTCTTGCTCTTAATCTTCTTGTTTTGTTTGCCTTTCTCTTGTTTCCCTTATCATCCGTTGTTCTCCGTGTCATCTACCTATACTCTTTTCTTCTTCTGGACACACTCATGTATTTCTACGTAAAGATATCCATCCACCTACTTGATATTTTATATGTCCATAGGAATAAAACGTAATTCTTGAGTCTAACATGTGCATTCACTCGTTAAACAAGCTACACTTGATAAAATGAATTTTCCGCATCATCACTTATCGATTGCAGTCACTCATTTCGCGTAATGGATAGGATAAACATAACAAGAGAATAAATTATATTGCACGACTCTCACTCCCAGTTTGTTAATTAACTTGAATGCTCTCGACTTTACAGCAGACGATCTTCTTCTGTTAATTACGCGCTATTGTTTTACTGTTGCTGTCGTCTGCAGGAAGCAACACTCGGCGCTAGCTGCTTGCGACCTTTCAATTAATTTCGTGATGATGAGCATTCGGATCAAGTTTCGCTGTTTACAATTGGGTCCTCAACTCCGTCCCACATGTGCATTTACTACTCGGTCTGAACAGGATCCTTTACGATCTCCCTTGTGACGGTTAAGTTGCCAGCAATCCTACTTAAAGACCAAATGTGTTTTCGTTGTAGTGTTCTCACATGCCACTGCTATTAATTTTGCAACTGGATCTGTTTTCACCTCAAATGTCTGATAAGATGTGAAGTCAACACTATATGAAGGGGTTATTTTAATAGTGGTACAACCCCGCTTCTTGTTAAATTGGAATTAACTAATTACTTACTTACTTACTGGCTTTTAAGGAACCCGGAGGTTCATTGCCGCCCTCACATAAGCCCGCCATCGGTCCCTATCCTGTGCAAGATTAAACCAGTCTCTATCATCACATCCCACCTCCCTCAAATCCATTTTAATATTATCCTCCCATCTACGTCTCGGTCCACACCTGTGGAGTAACGGTCAGCGCGTCTGGCCGCGAAACCAGGTGGCCCGGTTTCGAATCCCTGTCGGGGCAAGTTACCTGGTTGAGGTTTTTTCCGGTGTTTTCCCTCAACCCAATATGAGCAAATGCTGGGTAACTTTCGGTGCTGGACCCCGGACTCATTTCACCGGAATTATCACCTTTATTTCATTCAGACGCTAAATAACCTAGATGTTGATACAGCGTCGTAAAATAACCCAATAAAATAAAAATAAAATCTACGTCTCGGCCTCCCCAAAGGGCTTTTTCCCTCCGGTCTTCCAACTAACACTCTAGGCTATATGCATTTCTGGATTCGCCCATACGTGCTACATGTCCTGCCCATCTCAAACGTCTGGATTTAATGTTCCTAATCATGTCAGGTGAAGAAAACAATGCGTGCAGTTCTGTGTTGTGTAACTTTCTCCATTCTCCTGTAACTTCATCCCTCTTAGCCCCAAATATTTTCCTAAGAACCTTATTCTCAAATACCCTTAATCTCTGTTCCTCCCTCAAAGTGAGAGTCCAAGTTTCACAACCATACAGAACAACCAGTAAATAACTGTTTTATAAATTCTAACTTTCAGATCTTTTGACAGCAGACTAGATGACAAAAGATAGCTACACGTTCAATAACACAGAAAGCCATTCTTTTCATTATGAAAGTGGTACAACTCCAACTTCCATCTACTGCCAACAGAGTGCACCATAATTCGGGCGTCTTAGAGAATCCTACAAGAAAATTATTTTAATAATGGTATAACCAAACTGTATTCCATGCTAAGCCAAACTAAGTTATTCTAGAATGACTTTGATGATATTGATGATCAAGATTTTGATCCAAATTATCGAATATCTGAAAGTAATCTGTATGCCATAAAAGCATTATTCTGATAGATCTCCAAAGAGTTGCCTTGGATTTATCAGTCATAAATTGAATTTGTGTATTTGAATAGTGGTTTACCTCTACTGTCCCTGCTTTATTAGACATGTCCCACACAAAATTCATAAACCCCAAGATTAGAAAGACAGAGTAATCTCTGATAAGAAGGCATGAATTATTATTCTTCAAATTTTTCACATCCTGAATTTTATGTACACATTTAACTTTAAGACTCCATTTATTTATTTATTTATTTATTTATTTATTTATTTATTTATTTATTTATTTATTCAATTTATTTGTTTGTTTATTTGTTTATTTATTTATTTGTTTATTTATTTGTTTGTTTAGTTGTTTATTTGTTTGTTTATTCGTTTATTTATTTATTTATTTATTTATTTATGTATATCTTTATTTATTTATTTGTTTATTTATTTAGACAGGATTAAGGGTATAAGGCCTTCTCTCGCATTTGTGCGTTATTACAGAATAAACTTATTTCTAGAGACTCAATATCCGTTCAGTAGTTTAGGATGAAACAGACTGCATGATAAAAGTAATTTTTCGACACCAAAAATACTAAAAGACGAGTCTGTACTTCCATGAAAATTTGAAATTTACTTTTCATAGCTTCATAATACTTCCCCTTCAGACTTCGTTATATTGAAAATATCACAATGGAACGAGAGAGCGAGAGAGAGAGGAGAGAAGATTTATAGTTGATTTGAAGCTTACATCTGCATACTGGCAACAATTTATCCACGCTTCTCTAATAAACACAACCTCATTAACCCTGTGTCATTTCATACATCAAAGCTCGTGTAGGCGTCGGGAGTAACGTCCACATAACCTTTTGATGTTTGTACATGAAATGTCAACGGAGAGTTTTGCCAAGAGGAAATTAAAATGTACAATAATTTTCAGAGACTGTTTTCCTTGAGTTTTTTTTTTTTTTTTTTTTTTTTTTTTTTTTTTTTTTTGGTAAGAAAGAGAATTTTTTGCCTTACAAATCCTGTTTCTTTATTTTAAAAAATTGAATATTAGAAACGAAACTGATTATTTTAGATAGTATAGAAAAAATAGTCTCCTTCATTTAGTACTTTATGTTACTAAAGACGACTCAGTTTCAGAGACACGAATCTGCTGCAATCTCACATGGTCGCTCATCACAATATTATAGCCTACTTTGTTATATTAATCCGGAAAACAGGGAGGCCGCAATAGCGTCGTTGTTGAGGCATTGCGCTGTAAGCTGAAAGATCGCAGGTCGATTCTCTATGAATTATCTAATCCTTCCTGCCGGACCATGACCCTATAGTTTACTCAGCCTCGAATGCAAATAAGTACCATGGTTTTCCTTGAGATCAAAGGCAATCGGTACATAGGACTGACATCCTTACTGCTATTCAGTGCCGATTATTTCTTCAGCCACTCTAAGATCCTTTCAGGGTCTCTAATGGAATAACTTTGTACGGTTCCCAGACGCTATGTCCACGGATATTTCGTCCATTGTTTCGTACGTCCCTTTGATATTCTGTCCACTATATTTTTTTTCGTCTGCTGGTGTTTTATGTCCACTATTATTTTGTCCACAGTTTAAATGTCCATTGTGCTATTTTTTCCCCTGAAAGTTTGGTTCACATTTTATTATGTCCTACATTTATTTATTATTAGATTTATTTCCAATGTTATTTTAAGTGATCGTTTCATTTAATTTAGTATATTCCCTGTTGTTGTTGTTGTTGTTGTTGTTGTTGTTATTATTATTATTATTATTAATTATTGTTAGTATTAATTATTAGTGTTATTATTAATTGTATTTTTAATTAATAAGTTTATTACTGTCATTATTGAGTGCAATTAGTTACCACTGCCACCGGATATATACCCACTGCAGTGTGAATAAATAAATAAATACATACATACATACATACATACATACATACATACATACATACATACATACATACATACATACATACATAGATACATACAAACATTTATCTTTGTTCTCTTTATTAAGTTGTCCATTTTCCAATATTCCTGATTGTCCATTCGCATAAATGGTTTAAAACCAATACACTATTACTTCTATATCACTACCACTACTATAATAATAATAATAATAATAATAATAATAATAATAATAATATAATAATAATAATAATATTATAATAATGTGAATAAAAGTGATAAATATAATTGTTGTGGACTAGCATGTCCCGCCCTCTTACTGTTGTTATCATATAAGCTATTTTAAATGTTTTCACTTACTTCAAAATTTAATACTGAATCAATGAACTACATATTTCCATACAAATACACATAATTATGCTACAAAATAATTAAATACATTTCTATAGCAAGCTTTCCTTTTTTAATTGGATATTGGAAGTACTTATTATCCAAAAATTAACAAAACATGCGAGGACAAAATATTTAGTTGGCACAGAAACTAGTGGAGAAAGAAAAATTGGGAAAAAAGTTATGGACATAGTAACTCTTGACCGCAACATTAATGGACAATTTGTTTGGTGGACGAAATGTTTGGTGGACTAATTTCCTTGGGCAAAATAGCTGTGGACGCGAGATAGTGGACAATTGTCTGATGGACGTACTGCTGTGGACGTGTCGTCCTGGAAGCCTTTGTACAAATATTGTAGCTGACTCAATTTTGACCTGAGGTGTTGATGTGAAAGCATATTCCATGAAAACAAAATATACAGGATGTAACCAAAATATATGTCCAACTATAGGGGCATATTGTTTTCATAGATATAAAGGATGTAAAAATGTTTTATGAACATTGGTATGGAAACGCTTAATTTCCTTTGTTACAACCCTTTTTTCTACAGCTCTGCTTACATTGTATTATGCGGTACTTTATGAAATTTAAAATATGAAAACCTGTCTTACAAGAAGTGTTCAAGATGGTCCCTGTTAGCAGGAATACATGCACCAATCCATCGTCACATTCAATCTCGAATGCGTTGATGTATCCCTGGAGAATATCGGTTTTTCTCACAGTCTTCCAAAATACGGGCTCGAAGACTCTCTTCGTCTTACACAGGGGTTCCATTTACAAGCCACACCAAAAATAAAAGTCTAGTGAATTTAGGTCTGGAGAGCGCAGGGGTCAAGGTATTGGTCCATTTCTACCTATCTATCCGTCACGGAGCCTTTGATTTAGAAATCGACTAACATTGACATCGAAGTGAACAGAAGCTCCATCGCACATTTCTTCGTATTGCTAACGGCACATGATGTAACAGAACAGGTAAGGTGTACTGTAAGAACTCTTTGTGTCTTTCTCCGTTGAGCCTGGTTGAGGTGAACATGAGGTCCCACGAGAACTCTACCAACAATGCCGGCCCAAACATTGATATTTCCATGTGGTATGTTATTTTTATTTCATAATGTACCGCATCAATGTAAGTAATGTTGTATAAAAAGGGCTGTAGCAAGGAAATAAAGCGTTTCCGAGCCAATTTCCATGTAACATTTATTCATCCACTCTATGAGAGGCATAAGCCCCTAAAGTTTTGACATAAATTTTAGTTACACCCTGTATATTGAATAGATGAAAACGCTCACAAATTTTGTAGACGGAAAAAAAAACCATACAGCATTAAAAACTAAGATATTTGAGAAATGTACAAACACGTACAAGAATTTAGCAAAATATTAATGCACTTGTATTATAAATTTCCGCGGATATAGCTATCACTATAATCCGAGATAACCGTCCTCGAGGAAGAAAAAATCCGGTGGACTTCTAAGTAAAAGATGTGATTCGTTGCAACAGATACGTCATCATCTTTATCATCTTCTCCCTGGCAAGTTTTAGGCAGTAAGGTCTGTTACTATTCTACATAAAAATTTTATGCCAGCTTTTTGCATGTCTGCCTTTAGGCTTTTTCCTCTTGGTGTATAGGTACGTGTATAAACAGCTTTAGGGAGTCTATGTTTCTTTTACTATTTATTTTTATTTAGCTACTAAGCAAAGTGGGTACAATTCAAAAGTATATAAATGTTTCTATCCAGTACCGTAAAACCAGACTCGGTAACGCTGTGATCTTAGCCAATAATATAACATAAAATTTACAAAGACAGTTTACTAAAATAATACACTAATTAACTTAATCTAGACCGACAACTAACACATAAGATAAAATAGAAAGAGAGAAAAAACACATTTAATATAAATTGACAATCAGACAGAAACCAGTGACATTCAATAAAAACATGAATATGGTCGACAGAAATAAAGGATGAAATATACGCACATTTGTTAATATTACATATCATGAATAATTTTATAAATTCCTTTTTTAAAAGGTTCAATTTTAAAACATTTCAAATTTGAAAAATTATTTGTAATTTTATTATAAAGTCTTGGACCGAAACTAGCACCATGTTTAAGCGTTGCATTTGTGCGACTTTAGGCTCAATCAATGGGAAAGTAGGTTTTTTTTTCGAATATGACATTCATGTCGATTAGATTTATGTTTTATTTTATTTTTGTGGTAGTAAGTTAGTAAACTATATTTATAAATTTCTTCAATAATTAATACTTTAAAATCTGTATAAATTAAATTTGTCGGGTGATCCATATTTTTGATTGACAAATTTTTATATTTTTACAAATATTAGGACTGCTGAACCATATCCTAAAACCAAGTTTAGTACAGAAACATTCCAGAATAAAAGTATATAAAACCCTTGCACTACCAACTCTCCTCTATGGAAGCGAAATTTGGGTTCTGAAACAAAGAAATGTCAGCAGATTAAGAGCAGCTGAAATGAAATCGACGAACTGCAGGATACACACTTCTGGACCACAAGAGGAACGAGGATATACTGCAGGAACTCAACATGCAACCATTAGAAGAAAAAGTTACAGAATACAGAAACAGATGGCTTGAACACATTTCTCGTATGGAAGCTGGCCGGACACCCCAAGAAATGCTAAAATACCACCCTCAAGGACGACGACGACCTGGACGTCCACAGAAACGTCTATTGGATCCTGTATAGCTGGAACCGAAACAGGCCAACAATGGCCTAATTTCGTGCCTGGAATATGATGATGACAAATTTTTATTAATCTTCTGTGTAATAAAATTAATGAATTAAGTGCAGATGATGCTAGTCCATCCCAATTTATTATACCATGTAAACTTATTCTCTGAAGATGGGATTTCCAATTTTGTTGATACTGGTGGATATATTCTAAAACTGATTCAGTTTTGAGTTGATTTAAAATATCAATATTCCTTTTCAGTTCCCATTTCCTATATTTTCTTGTTCTGCGGATGAATAGCATTATTTCAGGGACTGATATTCTGTTCTCATCATTTTTCTTTACCGACCATGCTTCGCTACGGCCGTGTAAAATGTTGTAAAGGCGCATTCTAGTGTGCTTTTGAACAACGGATGATCTCATAAATCTATTAGTAATGTCAATTGTTCTGTTGTATTTAAATATTTTCTCTACTATGTCCTTCTCTTCCAGAATAGAGAGATTATATCCAAGGTAGGAAAAATTATTATTTTATTTTCTCAAGTATCTTGCTATAAACACAAATTTTACTTTATACCAGTGCTCCCGATCGATCAAAATATTTAATCGATGAAGGATTTGAATTTAATCGATTAATCGATAGATTAATCTAGCTATAGATTAATCGAGCTTTGATCAATTTGAAAAAAGTTTTAATATACTGTAATACACAAATTGTTAAATTTAATTTGTGTTTGGTGATAAGCATAAGTATAAAATGTAGTTATGTAGATAATGTAACGTTGTATTACAAAACAATACTATTTTAGTTATTTACTAACATATTTATTATGTAGGCTTATAATTTATTGTGTTAATTCTCCTGGGATTTTTGAGACAAATACAAATAAAGTATGAAGACTCACCTAGTTAAACCTGCTTCATCCATGATTTTAAACATGTGAGTGCATTCACATGCTCCGAATTAAATGCCGCTCTACGTTTAGTAACAATGTTTCCTGCATCACTAAACACAATTTTTTTCTGTCAAGCACTTCTCCACGATCGTCCAATTTAAATCTAAACGTCCCACCGAGTTTACTTCTCAAATTCTCGTAGGCCTATGACATAATGGAGTTTTCACTTTTTTCACAGACCACAGAAATCTGAATTTTTTTCTTTAGCAAACTAAACACACAAGCTTCATCTAGAAACTCAGTAAAAAAAACTGCATCAGAACACCAGACTGACCCCTATTCTAATCGGGTTACAAAATTTTAGAAAAAGAAGATAGTTACTCTCTCACTTGCACACAGTGCAGCCATGGATAAAGGATTAGGGGGCGAATTCCAGAAAAGTATGCATTTCATATGCTAGGAAGACGAGTTGACAAACTTAATAAGGGTTTCGCAGTGTGTTTCAACTTTCAATAGGGCTAGCCCAGGTCACTGTCCTCAGATCTTAATCTCTTTCTGAAGTGTTTGTGCAAAGATTTACCCTATGCTACCTGCTTTGCAGTTACAAAATAACGGTATTATTGTGTTTGAAGTAAGCAGTTTCTGAGAGACGAATATTGTCGAAATTTTTACTCTTGAGTTTGCAATAACAAAATAATAATTATTATCAAGTACAACCGATTAATTTTAATCGACTCGATGATTCGATTAAATATTTTTGATCGATTAATCTTGCAATAGAAATTGGTTGATTAAACTATTAAATCCCACAACGCTACTTTATACTGATTCTTTTCCACAAAATGCCGTGATAGACATCTGTTAGGCTATAAATTATTACTACGGTTATGATTATTATGATTGTGTGAAGATGTCAGTAAGTTTAATTTTATTAAAACAGAAATAAATCTAGTTTACCGTTTGCCACAAAAATTATAATTTAAGAAATGACATCTACTGGCGTACTGTCACTAAGAATAAACCTCAGTCGACTTTTTAAAGAAATATTAATTCTTTTCCAGTTTTTTTTACATAAAACCGTAGCTTATATTCGATGCCGTCGTCCACACCTGTGGAGTAACGGTTAGCGCGTATGGCCGCGAAACTAGGTGGCCCGAGTTCGATTCCCGGTCGGGGCAAGTTACCTGGTTTAGGTTTTTCCGGGGTTTTCCCTCAACCCAATATGAGCAAATGCTGGATAACTTTCGGTGCTGGACCCCGGACTCATTTCACCGACATTATCACCTTCATCTCATTCAGACGCTAAATAACATAAGCTGTTGATAAAACGTCGTAAAAAACGTACTAAAATAAAAAATCGATGTCGTCGTACAGGAGCTGCATCGCTGTCAGAGCTAAAAGCCGCATGCAGGCCACAGTGCAGGATGCATTTTGCAGTGTCGCATGCAATATCCGCTTGCAAATGCATCGGAAATAGTTCAATCGCCAAGAATGTTGAATGTGCATGCTCAATTACTGAATCAGCTTTGAAAGTGCTAATACTGGTAACATTTAGGCCTATTCAGCCATAGGATAACATGCATCATCATCCATCGTCATCATGGGTTAGGCTCAATAGCATGTTTTAACTCCAATAAAAAATGGTGGCTTATCTTTCAGTAAATCCATCACTAGTTCATAGTGGTGGCAGTTAGAGTTGGGTAAGATGATTATTTTTCAGGAATCGATTCCAGTTGATTCAAATACGAGGGTCACTCCAAAAGTAATGTACAGTAGTGGCAGAAAAAACCGGACCGGCCCTTGTAGCTGATTTCCCGAGCCTTGTTCACCGTGACAGCACGATAGACTGGTAACTAAGACTTTCGTGGGTCGAATCCTGCCTGGGAAGGAAACTTTTTTTGTTCCTTATTCACATTTATTCCCAAAACTTTTCGATTGCGGCGATATTTTACTACTTATACCTGGTAAGGTTTATCTTGTCTCAGTAGCAATAAAACCAAGTCCCTTCAAATGACGGTGGAGATTATAGGAGGGTTGTAAATTTTCAGGATTCCTTTCAAAATCTTGTTATTGTACAGGCTGCCGGAACTCAGTTTCTTGAAAGACAAGCTCAGTGACGGAACTACACAGTACAAAGAGAGCTATTTTGTTATTTTATTTTGCGCTACAGAATATATCAATTAGCCCCTTCCGCCACTGGATGGATGGACGGACGGACCGATCCACTCCCCCATCGCCATAACAACACAGACGAAGTAAGACATATCTCCTTTCTCTCTCTTTTCACAGTGAGACAAGATACATCACACAGCCTTTAATTAACTTATTATTCTCGGAACATGAATTTTACCAGCTTATTTTCCAATGGCTTTCGAAATGGGCTACGTCAGCAGTCGGAACTACAACAATTTCAATAGATTACTCGCTATCTTGTGAATGCGGGCGTGGCATGCGCAGTGGCTCATTTCGGGGACTTTGATTATTCCGTCGGTCCGGTTTTTTTTTCTTTTGCCACTACCGTACACCATTTATTTAAAAATTACATTGTTATCCTACAGCTTTGCTATTTTCACAGCATGTAGATACATTCTTTAGGAACAGAATGTTACTTTTCCACATAATCCCCGTCCCTTCCAACTGCCTTACGCCACCTTGGAACGAGGGCCTGTATACCTGCACGGTAAAAGTCTGGACCAACACGTCTGAGCCACTATTTAGCAGCGTGCACAAGGGAGTCATCATCTTCAAACCTCGTTCCGCGAAGGGATCCCTTCAGTTTACCAAAGAGATAGTAATCGCATGGTGCCAGATCAGGACTGTAAGGCGGATGTTTCAGTGTTGTCCATCAAAGTTTTCTGATCTGGTCTGTGGTCTTGTGACTGAAATGTGGCCGTGCGCTGTCGTGCAATAGCAGAACTGCTTCTCCCGATGTGGTCGAACACGACTCAGTCGAGCTTGAAGTTTCTTGAGAGTTGCCATATACACATCAGAATTAATGTTGGTTCTGTGTGTCATGATGTCCATAAGCAAGATTTACGCGTTTGTCAGCCACAAACATGTTGTTAACGCGCTGCAGATTGTCAGGACTTAGTGTAGTGCAGGGTCTGCCGCTGCGAGGAGTATCCCGAATATTGGCGTGCCCTCTTTCACCAGATAATCTGCTTGCCCACCGATAACCGTACTGCGATCGACAGCTGAATCTCTATACACTTTTTCAATCTCTTGTGAATGTTTCTCACTGTCTCGTTCTTACAGCACAAGAACTCGATACCGGTAACAGCACGTACAATCTGTCGAAGCTCTCGATGTGTGATATAGAGCAATAAATTTGCTGTCCTCGTAAGAAAAAAAAATTGGAGACAAATGTAGTTCACTTGCCTTGTTAATGTATTCCAAGCTCTTAATTGCACATCAAGCGCAGGTCTAATGCGTCCGCTTGTTGCAGGTGTGGATCCTGACAGTGACGAAGAGGCTGAGGAAGCGGACCCTGGCCTAGGAAGCGTTGGAGAAGCAGAAGACTCGGAAGAGAAGGGTGGGAACAAGGTCCGACAAGTGGTGGTGACGTCGCCCGGCCCACTGCTGGCCCAAACGTGAGCACCTTGCCAACATTATCTTCATATAAAAATAAATACACACTAGCAACAGACAAGTGAAACTGTATTTTATGTTCTTTATTTCTTTCTTCATTCCATCTCTCTATTAATTTGTCCTTTTTTCTACAGATCTTAGATTGGTTCCTCATTATTTATTTATTTACTTACTTATTTATCTATTTATTTATCTGTTCATCTATTTGATACTTGATATTTGATATATTTATTCCACCAGCTTACATCGGTCGTGATGGCCCTTCACATTTCTGTATACAGTGTCATCACTCCCTTGGATACATAACATTCTGCTTACGCTTTTTTTTAACATCCGGCTATTACATATAAATGACCCTGATCACTTTTCTATCACGTACCTCACTTCTGTTTCTCTCTCTTCTTTTTATATTTACCCTTCCCTTTCCTAGTTATCTATCTTATTCTAACTAATCGCATTTAACTAAACAGTCTCTCTTATTAATTATTGTTCCCAACATTGTTTATATTTGTCGACTCTTCCATAGTTGTTAACTTATTTATTCACTTGAATCGCTAACGTTCACTAACCACTTATTCTCATTTCAGACGAAGTAGTTTCTACAGTTTCATTACCTTTCCATTCCCACTTTCATTATTATTATTATTATTATTATTATTATTATTATTATTATTATTATTATTATTATTATTATTATATTTGTATCACTACTTACTTATTATCACTCTCTGGTTATTGCTTGTATCTTATCCTTTTTCACTATTACTGCCTTGCCTTGCCGTCTTTTCTGTCACTATCACTATTTTCACTTTATCACTTTTCTATGTTTTTACACTCATGCACCAACCTCTTAAGTTATAACTTTTCTGTCCCTTACTTCTTCCCACTGACGTACCTCTATTCGGTGTCGCTAATGTTACTTCATCCCTTCCAGTTCTTGCAGAATCTTGTCTTCTTATCGTGGTATCTTCTTCATCTCTCGATCCCTTTTGTAATTATATGCATCTATCTATCTATCTATCTATCTATCTATCTATCTATCTATCTATCTATCTATCTATCTATCTATCTATCTATCTATCTATCTATCTATCTATCTATCTATCTATCTACCTACCTACCTATCTACCTATCTATTTAACTATCTATCTATCTATCTATCTATCTATCTATCTATCTATCTATCTATCTATCTATCTATCTATCTATCTATCTATCTATCTATTTACTTATGCATTCATTTTATTATTTGTTTATCTACTTATCTGTTTTTCTGTTTATTTGTTTATTTATTTATTTGTTTATTTACTTAGTTATTTAGTTATATATTTATTTACTTATCCACTTATTTACTTGTCCGCTTAATTATTTATTTGCTTATTTACTTATTCACTTATTTATCCCGTATTTACTTGTCCGCCTATCCGCTTTTCCATTTATTGATGTATTCGCTCCAGATTGGTTTTAATAATTTTCTTCCTTCCTCTCTACTGTTTCATTACGGTTAGTAGAACCGGTTGGCAATTGCACTCCGTTTCTGGAATCTGTAGAGTAAATCAACGCATTTGGCTGGAGCCTATGACAAACGAAGGCCGGAGCCTATCAATGCGAGAGTATATTGCGGGCTGCATCTGCTCACGGCCGCTAAGGGGTAAGATGAGAAAGACAGAAGGTGATAGGAAGGGGTGGCATTTTAGACGCTTGTTTTCAATCAATGCTTTCCCCCAGAGCGGTCATTGGACTGGCTCCCTCCACTCACCACTTGCGCAAAGGACTTGTTTCGGATCCTATACTCTACGTATTCCAGAAACGGAGTATACTGTATTTTGTATTCAATTCATGACAATTATTGTTACAATACATCTGTATAAATAAATTTTGGTCTTACTACACTTAGGGGGAAAAAAAATCACGGACACCTTTACAATGATAATATGAATATTAAAAAAATGTAATTTTTAAGAAAAAAATACAATGAATTTTTTGCCATAGAGAAGCAAGTTTAAACAGGTTATTATTACCCAATATTCCGTTGTGCGTTTAAAAAGTCTTTCTTGCAGACTGCCTGCGCTTTTGTATTTTATTGAGGTTATTTCTTGTTATTCATATGATGTTATGACAGTTTCGAGTGTAAATAGGGTAGTTACATCAATGAGATGCAAAGAATTGACTCGAGCTGTAGTCTTAAACGATGATGGACGTAGTGTTGCATCGTAGAAGTAATGAATATGCTAGAAGCACAGTCCATGATGCAATAAACGGTTTACAGAACCAGGTTCAGGTCGTGCGATAAGTTCAATTCCAAATGAAGACAGATGTATGGTACTGACAGTTCTTAGGGAACGCAACCTTCCAGCTACGGCTGTAGCCTAGCGATATGGTAACATATACAGAGTGGATGATAACCTCTGCACCAAAATGAAACTGATAATAGATTATGAGGAGAGATTTGAAAAATCTAAATAAGTTTTTTTCTCTAACATTCACCGTTTTAGAGGAAATCGTTGTGTTTCTATGAAGTATTTCGCAACATCACGACTGCTGCAATAACTCTAAACAAGCGCGGCCTGCACCCCGTACCTTCCCCTCCCCCTCTGCTGTACTCAGTCGGTAACACGCGTCGTGCGTTGCGTTGCAAGATTTATTTCAAGGATTTTCGCCATTATTCAATTCAAATTCATGGCTAAACGGTTTAATTTTCAAAAAAAAGATTCTGTACATTAACTGTTCTGATTATTTTTACCTATCTGCTTGTATTGCCTCTGATTGAGGTTCTGGCTGATGTTATCAGGCAGTACATCTCACTTGACGATATGTGTCAGAGGAAGAACAATTGTTTGTATGCATCTGAAGTCTGATTATTGTAATGTGTAGCCAATCGAGGATGTATGTAATAGAGCAGGCCTGCACAAGGTTTGCGCTCTCCGAGCCGGCTCACAGCTCCTGAGCGGAATGCAGATATTAGCTGCGCTCTGTATAAGGGTGGATTGGAAGAAGGGGTGATCTCGTACAAAATATACACAAAAGGAAGTACTATTACGAGTGTTTATGAAATGAATTCCCGTTCAGTGTTTGCAAAACTATCTTGGACTATTATTAATTAATAAAGAAATATTTATTTTACAGAAATAATAGAAATTCTATAGCTACTTAAATGTACAATATCATTTTGTTATATTTTTATTTATCAGTACATCAAAACGACGTTTTATGCTGTTGGCAGCTGAAAGGAACAGTAGCCTACTGATCGTAATGAAACATCAGTTACAGAAGTTCGATGTCTGCCTTTATTAAAGTTGATTATAGAAAACAGTTGCTCACAAATATAAATGTTGAGCCAAACATAGCAATCATTTTCACAGCCGTCCACACCGCGTCTAGCCTCGAAACCAGGTGGCCGGGGTTCGATTCCCGGTCGGGGCAAGTTACCTGGTTGAGGTTTTTTCCGGGGTTTTCCCTCAACCCAATAGAGCAAATGCTGGGTAACTTTCGGTGTTGGACCCCGGACTCATTTCACTGGCATTATCACGATCTCATTCAGATCCTAAATAACCTAAGATGTTGATAAAGCGTCATAAAATAACCTACTAAAATATATATATATTTTTAATTTCACGGTCAGCCTATGTAGTCGTGAATATTATTGCTAATGTTTAGTCTTGTAAAACTCAACCAGGCTAGTACTATTATTTAAACGATCTTTAGCTCTTAGGTCACATTGAAGATCAATAAGTTCCAGCTGTAAATCGTTAAATGTTATGTTCCGTCTTTCAGATTCCTCCATACTGTATTGTAGCAGTAGGTAAGCAACGTGAAACAGTTACTGAGAATAGGCCTACACACTGCACTCCACTAGATAACTGAGTGGACGTTTCCCTCTCCTCTACCTATAGCAAGTCTATGTCATTATGATGTATCTTCCTCACCCTTTCGGCGAGCGGTAAACACGGCTCTCCCGCTCCAAAAGGAGCGCGCGCGCTCGTTGAGCGCTGTTTGTGCAGGTATGCAATAGAGGGAGAAAAGAAATGGCCACCCTACCCGACTATCTCTTGGTCTAGTTGCTTCATAAATGGTACCATGTTGGTGTCACTTGTGAGGTTCAGACCTGTCTTCGGACAGTTGACTAAACAACAATCTGCTTGTACAGCAATCAGCCAATTCTCTTGGGCCATTACCGCAATAGAGTGCTGTAAACGTTGGGCAAAGAATGTTTTTCTTCCTGCTTAACGGTGCTTCATCGAAGGAAAAGGGAAATAAAAGTTTTGTTATATTTAACATGTAGAATCGCCTCTTAAAGTTTGATGCAGATGTTACCTTCCGCTCTGTATATGCACGCCCGATTTCAACAAAAACGATTAGAGGAACTGGATAAGGTTAAGAGCACGTGGATTAATATCGGCTAGAACTGCAAGTGGAACCACCGAAAGATTGAGTTTTGCACGTGATCGTAGAGCTTGGGGTAATGAATAATGTAACTGTGTGCTCTTCACACATTAGCCCCACTACCCTTGCGCTCACCTGATGGACGTGAAAGAGATTGAAGGAGGAGAAGAGAAAGATATTAAGAAAACTTATTGCAGAAAGAAGTGAGGTCACATATAAAGGTGTCCGGGATTTTTTGTCATTGAGTGTGTTAACTGTCATCGTTTATTAAATTAATCTATTGATAATATGATTAGAAAAGGAAAAGGTAAGTGATTTTCTTGTGTTTTTCGTTTATGTTTCACTAACTTTATTTTCTTTATTTTTCAGAGAAATTTCCTCTAGTCAGATGGATTTCTTCAGAATGCTGGATGAGAAAATAGAAAATGTATGTATATTCTTTTAGTTTTCCGTGTGATGATTATAGAACAGAACTCAAACTTTTCGTTATTGATCGCAAATGAATATATGGAATGAACCAAGCTTCGGGAGACTTACCTTGTTACATGAACGACACAGAGGAATCATACCACATCATACTCATTTTCTGCCGGGTATATTGTATAGCAGTCACGTCAATTGATGCCCATAAGCGCAAGTGCGCGCTTTAGAGTTCAGGAGAGCCTGAGCGCTTTACAGCGGAAAGGAAAGAGACAGACGAAAGAGGTATTATATACCGCTTGGTCGAGCTATATACAGCGATGACCAGCACTGAATCAATAGATAAAGGGAAGAGAACTTATTAAAACTGTACCCATGTTAATTTTTAGATTTGTCTGAGAAGTATAAGTTCATTATAGGAATGTAAGTTTTAATTTTAATGCTGATTTTTCACAAGTTTGTTTTTTATTGAAAAGGAATATTTTCTCAACTTTTTTATATAAAAATGAAATTTTCAGATATGTTTATTTAATAACTTTACAGGTACTGAAGCGATGTTTTCGTAAACCTAATATAAGTATCGTAAATACATATTAACTGAAGATAGTGTATTGAAAATTTTGAAAATATTTGTATGGAAAATGTTTGTAAGGAAATGAATGAAACAAAAAACTACTGTTACATCATAAACAAAAGATTGTGCCCATGTGTTGTAAAAACGTCAGCTCTATAGCTTCAGAAGATTTCGAGAAAATAATTTAATATTCTGATGATAGGAAGTTGCACACCAATATTACCTTAAAACCATACTGCGATAAGAGTTTTGTTATGTAATATTAGTTACAGTTAAAACATATATCTAGGTAACTTTGCTTTGTACTATAGCATTGTTTTTATTAGTTTATTAATTACTTTTATAAGGCTAAAGATATCATCAATATAAATTCCAGCTTATCATGTCACACTCAATCTCTTTTTTTTTGGGGGGGGGGGATATAACTTTCTTTACGAATGATGTGTTTCATTCACTTAGTACAGTACAGTTGTACTACTATGGAATGTATGTGAATATTCTTTCTTAACTCTTTATTGTGTTATTAACGTTTAAAACACAACTGCAATATTAAGAAATTGGTGTTAATACATTTTTCAGACAATATACGTAATATCAAACAGAAAAATACAAAAATAACGACAAAATTTCACGTTCCATTTGAAGTTTGTGCACCACTGTTTTTTTTTTTAATCCAACAGGCTGCTTATTCATATACATAACCCTTTCTCATTCTATACCTAGCGCTTGATGCCCGCGCACGACGTCAAGGTCAGAAAAATGAGCTTGCTTTGACATCACTGCTGTATATCGGCGCGGCACTTCTTGTTTGCTGTAATGCATCTCAATGTCGCGTCGAAAATATTTCTCACTCGTAATGTTTCAAATATAGGACCGATTTATTAAATATATAATACGTGTTAATGCGTTAATATGTGTTAACACGTCACGTCAGCTTAATGTGTATGTAGTTTCTCTGTAGCACTTTCACAGAATCCACCACGTCATCTAGCCATGCTAATTTTGGTCTATCCCTTCTCCGATTTCCTTCAGGTTGATTGAAGTTCAATTTCTTGCAAGGCTGATTATCTACCATCCTGCTAATATGATATGATATGATGATATGATATTTGTCAGTCAACTTTACAATTCACAGTTATGGTGGACCTTCACATTTCTGTTTTTCGATCCACCATCCCTTTAATACATACAACTCTTTTCTATTAGTGTATTCTTTGCCGAGAATTTCTTGATTACTTTCTAATGTTCTGTTAAGACTGAATTGCTATATGTCCTTCCCTCTCTAACCTCTTCTATTCTCTCCCTCCTACCTAGACTGTATCCCTTCCATTTCTCGCTCACCTATTAAATATTGCATATTCCTTCCTTAATAATTTGCGTTATTTGTTTATTTTCTTCTCTACTCTCAAATCCTACCTACTCTTAATCATTGTTTTCCAGCTATTTTCTCCTACATTACTTGCTGACTTTTTCGTTTACTCTATTTTACAACACTTACATCACTTTTTTTCCCTACCCTCTGTTTATTTACGTATTGATCCCTTTCTCTTCGCTTCACTCCTAAATGTCCTATTTTATTCCTCTTTCCATATATTTATTTCTATAATACTCCTACAGTTATAGTACCCCTCATACTACTCTCAACCCATAACATTGAAAAACATCAAATATCTAATTCACTTAATTACACTTGCAATTTCTCTCTCATTCCACTTCACATTTGTTCAGATGTTTTTTTTTTTTTCACTTTAATTCTCTTGTATTCATTGTTTGATAGTCTATCTTATTACACTCTTACACTATCTTCTTACACTTAACACTTTTTTCTCTTTTCCTTTTCTTACACTTTTGCCACCCCTCACTTTCTTGCACTCACTTTTTAGCACTCTTTTTCTTCGCTAATAACCTCTCCAAAACCCTATCTATTCTGTCCTCACAATCACTAATATCTGGTAGTCGCTTCATTCCTTCACCCGTTCTTATCATGTCTTCTCTTGCATTTCCTCCATTAGTCTTGTCTATGCTCCTGACCTCAGACACTTCCAGCTGTTTCCCTAATCCTTCGTACGCAGTATTTTGTATCTGCCTCACGTTTTGTTTTCCTCCTTGGTTTATTCTGGTCAGCTGTTTCGTACTCGAAGTAGGCGTCAGATATCGACATTGTACATCTCTCGTTTCATTGATATTGAAGTTTTGTGTCGTTTGAATTTTTTCATTCTTCCTAGCGTGCTGCCTTGACGTACTCATATTTTCACGTTCATTGAACATCCTGCTAATATGCACTGTCTATCTCAGTCTTGATAACTTTATGACTTTTACTAGATCTGGATGCTTACAATCTTATAAAGCTTTTGATTGTATCTTATTCTCCATAATATTCTTGTTTCAATAGTGGTCCGAACTCCAAATATTATTATCAGTATCTTCCTCTCATTAGTTCTTAGCAAGGGCGTAGCAAAGGGGGGTTACCGTGTTTGAACCCCCTCCTCTTGAACTTCAAGAAAATACATAGAATATTTTTATCCATAATCGCGTTCCCTTCTTTAATTTCTCACTGTCAGAGTAACAAAATCTACATCGACATAAGGCGTAGTCCTCCTACCCCCTCCTTCAATATAATCCCTGTGTTTGGTGCTGTGGCACTTTCGAATTATAACAATTCTATCTTTGTTAGGCTATAGAGAGACCTATGGCCTAGTACCGTCCTTGTAATAAAATGAAGCCGATACAATATGAATTTAACTTCTTGTGAAACATAGTATATTGGAAAGGTTGTTTTGAAAGTTCTGCAGTGCAGATATTTTACATTATGCATTGTCGATTTTAAACTTATTTTAATAGCGGTATTCACTCGTTCGTTAGTTTCAGTTCAGACTTCATTGTGAAACGTTCGTTTAACGTTTTGTGCATGACCGTTCATATTTTTATTATTATTATTATTAATAATAATAATAATAATAATAATAATACACAAAATTTAAAATACCGATAATGTAAAGTATAAACAATTTTAATAATGATCCTTCTTGACAAAATTCTGCGTACGCCACTGGTTCTTAGCCTTTCTTCAGTTTCATTGGTGAGAGTCCAGATCTCCCAACCATATATTCTTGGTGTTATTGGTTTTGTTTTGAGACGTCTTTGATTTTAAAATCGCATTACGTCTGACCACAGCCATATATTAGGCCTACTATTGGTCTTATTGGTATTTTGTAAATTATTAATTTTGTCTCTAACAATGTACGAGTAGATCTGACTGTAATTAAGCCCACAGTAACTTCTGTTTCCCATTGTCAATATCCAATTTCCATTGTTAAGTTGTTATTAATCTTAGTAGATCCCTGTCAGATTCGTATTTGATTCTAACAACATTAATATATATTCCACTGTGTTTATTTTTATTTTATTAGGTAAATTTTTATTCAGGTACCTCTTTTGATCTCATTATGTAAATCGTATCAGTACGTAATTTCTTAAGGGTAGTGGGTAGTGGTGTCTGTGCGATTAATAATTTGAGTACAAAAGTTTAGTTCAATGTTTTTAGGCTTTTAGTATTAAAAGTGGAATAAAAATTTCCATAGTTGTACAATAAATCATTCTGAATTCAGTGCTATAAAAGACGACTAATTAGTTTCTTATCCAAGTGCAAAAGAAAGATAACCTGTTTTCCCACTTTGCTAAATATACCCCAATCTTCAGGTGCACATCACTTGCTACAATCTCCACTCATATGCCTTGTATTTTTTTTAAGTTATCATGTAATGTATATTGTAAATTCTAAAGCAAAATTTAGTTAAATATTTCACCCTTAACGAATCAGAAAAATATTGAACTTTGATTAACAATTTTTGCCATTTTTTTTTCAACGCATACATTTTTTCCCTTGTGTTATGTATGTGATATTCTTAAACCCATAGGTATACTTTTTAGAACTCAGGCTGCAGAAAACACTGTAAAAATTTAATGTAAATAGATTCAATAGTTTCAGAGAAAAATGCACTTAAGTTTGAAAACTATCAACTTACGAAAAACTGCATTAAAAAAAAGATGGATGAATTATATGTACCGTCAAATTTAAAGAGGTCATTTAAAGGGCTTATCTGCAGAAATACCTCCATAATATATTGTTTTAAAGAGCAAGTTTGTACTTTTTTAAACACAAAATAAAAAATAACATTTTTAACCACTAATCACTATCCGGTTCCCTTAAATCGGATTAGGTTGTATGTTCAATTATGTAAGCAAGTTTTAACTCTGGTTGAGTGTAAGAGAAGGCCCTATGGCCTTAACTCTGCCAGGTTAAATGAAGTCATTATTATTATTATTATTATTATTATTATTATTATTATTATTATTATTTTACATAAATATTTAGTTATCTTCTACTAATTAGGAAGTAGGCAACGAGACTTAGATTATTGATTTGCTGCGGTTTTTCTTGTAAAAAAAATGTGCCAGGCTTAAGTTCCACCTCCAAACATGTTTGGAGATCTAAGAAGGTCATTTTGAGGATATTTTGATTTAATCTTGATGCGGGACTTGGCGAACACCCTGTGTATTATACTGGGTGTTCATTTCAAAGTGTGTCATGACGTCACTGTTGTGAGTCAGCGATTTGAAGCGAGTTTCAGCTTTTATGTCAGAGAAGTTGCCTATTAATCAAGACGTTCAATCTGAACTTAAGAACGTGTATGGTATAACTTGAACGTCGTAGCAACAGATGGCGGTCTGTAAAGTCTTTGTGCTACCATAACCTCTTTCGAACTGTGTTTTGCGCGGGCAAGTAGTACGCAGGGTATTTGTTATCATCGGTTGCGTACGGCAACATTCCACAATACAAATCAAATGCTCCTTGTCCATGTTGACCGTCGAAGTTAATGTCAACAAATACGTAAGTAATCGTCTTAACCCTCTCCCCATATCCCGACAGTACTGTAAGAAAAAAATTCACCTCAGTACGTGTTTCCAAACAGTTCACATTCCTGCCACTAGAGGTGTTACCGTACGTATAGGTAAGTACTCTTCAGAATGAACGCCGTACTTGCTAGGCAACTTCTCTGACACATAGGTAATACGCGTCTGCGGAAGTGTAGGAAGATTGAATTCTCTAGGCTCATCGACTAGCCTCATGATGACATACAGCGAGCCATGACACGATGAAAGAGTAATGGAACGGAGAAAAATTCTCTCCGGCGCCGGGATTTGAACCCGGGTTTTCAGCTCTACGTGCTGATGCTTTATCCACTAAGCCACACCGGATACCGCCCCGGCGTCGGACAGAATCGTCTCAGTTTAAGTTCCAACTCTTGGGTTCCCTCTAGTGGCCGCCCTCTGCACTACGTCATAGATGTCTATGAATGTAGGACTGAAGTCCACACATGTGCTGAGGTGCACTCGTTATGAGTGACTAGTTGGCCGGGATCCGACGGAATAAGCGCCGTCTTAAATCACGAAGTGATTTACGCATGTCATATATATTATTTAATGTACCGAAGTACATATGATATTTCCATGCAGATATTCTGCGTCATCATACGATGAAAGAGTAATGGAACAGAGAAAAATTCTCTCCGGCGCCGGAATTTGAACCTGGGTTTTCAGCTCTACGTGCTGATGCTTTATCCACTAAGCCACACCGGATACCCACCCCGGCGTCGGACAGAATCGTTTCAGTTTAAGTTATTCCGTCGGATCCCGGCCAGCTAGTCACTCATAACGAGTGCACCTCAGCACATGTGTGGACTTCAGTCCTACATTCATAGACATCTATGACGTAGTGCAGAGGGCGGCCACTAGAGGGAACCCAAGAGTTGGAACTGAGACGATTCTGTCCGACGCCGGGGTGGGTATCCGGTGTGGCTTAGTGGATAAATCATCAGCACGTAGAGCTGAAAACCCGGGTTCAAATCCCGGCGCCGGAGAGAATTTTTCTCTGTTCCATTACTCTTTCATCGTATGATGACGCAGAATGTCTGCATGGAAATACCATATGTACTTCGGTACATGAAAATAATATATAGAGCCACGACACACTTTGAACTGAACACGTGTGATGTAAAGCATTAAGCAATTTGAATTGTGTGCAGGGTCCAGACTACGATTCTGCTAACGAGGAGGAGATAGCACTCGAACGCGCCCGGTTGTGCGCCCTGCTCCGCGACTGGGAGACGGCGAGTACCAACAGCAGTCTGAACCGCTCAGCACCGTCCACGCCTGCGCACCGCAAGCTGCCGGCGAAGCCTCCAGGTCCGCCACCGGCGCCGTACTACCACCCGCATGTGAACGGCGAGCTTTTCCTCCAGCAGCAAAACCAGCACCACCACCAGCAGATGCAGCTGCAACACCAGCACCAACAGCTGCAGCAGCAGTATTTCCAGCACCATTTGCAGTACCAGCAACAGCAGCAGCAGCACCACGGTAACAGAGGACAGTTCATGGTGCCCTCTCCCCCACAGATAACGCGTGTGGCCCCTGTCATGAGGAACTATCAGCCGATGCCTCCGATGCCGACGCCGCAGCATGCCGGCTCCATAGTTCAGTACCGGCAGTCGAGAGGGGCGTACACGGAACTGGCGTGACAATCGTCATACACCTTCCCGCGCAGGAGGCTTTAATTCATCTCAGGATGTGGCTGGCAGTAACTGTCGAGTTCTGTGATTGTTACAATGTAAACCAAAGGTGATGAAGACTGCTGACATTATGATGTTACTGCCATGACAGTTGTCTACTTTATTATACAGGACCGGGAATTTCAGTGGCATAACTGGGCTCTGATTGAGAGAGATCCTGCTATGGCTATCGTGCTAGCGGTATGATCCGGATCCGAGGATAGCGTGTTCAAACCCGGCCGAGAGCAATGGGTTTTGAAGGGCGATAAAATCTTTAACATGGCTTCTTCCGGAAAAAAAAAAATATAACCGAAGGTAAAAGAACGCTGTCTCAGACAGACGGCAACAGGCAAAATTTGTCGGAAATTTCTCGTTAAAGCAGAATTTCGACTCTGAATAAGATCTGCAGCTTATAATGTTAAGGGAAGTCATCAAGACCCAAAATTAAAGAAAAAAGTGATTTTTTTTTTTTTTTTTTTTTTTACACTTTATGAAAGTATGGTTCATGCTGCTTAATTCTGATGTTTGGTTTATTAAAATATTCGAATATTCAGTCTACTATTTTTAATATATTTTTAAAAATATTAATGTATTTATGTTTGAAAGAAAAAATTTACCACTTTTCGCAAAAAAATTATCTCAGGAACTAATTGTCTTAGAAGGCTGTGGTTTGGCTTGATTTGTAGTAAAATTAATGCTTGATAAAGGCTGTGCTTCAACATCTTGTTTATTCTGATTTACTAAAAAAATGTTTAAGACGAAAAACTCAGAATACTAACGAATCGTTCAATAACGTTGTTTGGTACGGTACAGTGTTCCAAAAATATATTTGTTGGTATGTCAACGTTGAAACTTTGTGTGCTAGATGCTGTACTCACATTTAATGATGGATACACTGCAAGAATACAGATGTTGGAGGATCTAGGTATTCAAATAGGATA
Source organism: Periplaneta americana (assembly GCF_040183065.1). Taxonomy (NCBI): domain Eukaryota; kingdom Metazoa; phylum Arthropoda; class Insecta; order Blattodea; family Blattidae; genus Periplaneta; species Periplaneta americana. The sequence goes on from NC_091123.1 coordinate 152,620,950, forward strand.
CAATAAGCTTACATAGAAAAACATGACGAACTTGGATACGTTTGCGGTAACAAACACAACCAAAGAAGCAAGATTCAAGAGAAAGAGGGAGGTATTAGGTGAGCAGAATAGAGAAGAAAATAAGGACTACCAACCACAAAGGTTTTAAAACATTTTTTTTTTTTGTAATAGGTGAGTTTGTATGGAAATTTTTACTTTAAACGTGATTTACTTAAAACTACATTTTTCAACATAGGTTAAATGACCCGTTTTCTCAGAAACTACAAGATCTACCTGCATCAAATTTTTACCATACATTTCAGATAACACTGTGATGATGAGGAATTTCTTTGATTGAGTTTTCTTTATTACTTTATTTCTCAATCTTCTTAATGTATCCAGCTGTTTGCTGACAACATGAAGTCCACTATAGTCCACTGTAGTCTATTCAGTTGTCAATATGAATTTTGTAAAATTTTGAACTTAACTTCACTCCTCAAAGGCTTATAATCTCATTATGTAGGTACTCAAATTTTATCAGCAAATCTTTTTCCATTGTGTATGAAATATAAAGTAACACTGTGCTTAGCTCATAGTTTTTTGTTCAGTTTGGCTGCAATACCACTGATATTCAAATTTACTTATACTCGTGTAAAATAACAATAGAATTCAAGTAATTTATCTTATTATTTAAACTACAATACTATTCACCTCACCCGAAAAACTTTCAGTACATACTAATTTGCTAATTGAATACTAATTGCTTGTCTGGCATAAAATTAAAGCCCTGTCATGGATACTCACCTTGTCGTGGTGAGGGGGCTTAAACTTGTTCTTTAAGCTAACAAGTAACAAAGAGGTACCCACATAAGCTGCATTAACACCAACGCAGTCCCACTATATATTTCACTGCTTATGATTCATGGAGTCCCTCAGTGTAAAATTCTCCGGAGGTAAAATAGTTCCTCAATCGGATCTCCGGGTAGTAGGCCTAGTTTATTTAAAAAAAAAAATAAATAAATCGCCTAATTCTTTTTTAATTTTAGAGGTTTACAAAAAAAAATCATATATTTTTTTCTATTATGATTTTATCATCAAAATGAATCAGTACATTCACAGAAGGAATGCATAAACATCCTGTAAAAATATCACATTTCTATAAGCCTGCCTAGCACGTTCTGAGATAACGGGTCATTAATATTGCTGTTTTAACATTAGTGAGATAGGACTTGACGACTCCCCTTAAATAAACTAAGCTTACTACTAGAATGGACGAAAGAAACGCAACCGCGATTCAAGAAAACCAGTCGTCTGCGAGTCTGAACACCTCTGGGGCTTTTGGATTTGTTCAGCCTCGTAATAGATCTCGCTTCTTCTCCTCCGCTACGGGGTAATGCATTTTCAATTGCAATACATTCACGAAAAAATATTCGTGGAGCGTGGAGAAAGTGTCTCCGAAAATTCCGTCATCAATCTTCCGATTATCTTGTACCAATATAATGGACTCGTAAAAAAATTTGAGACAGGATCTATTCAAAATAAAAAGCCTTAAGTGAATAAACGGGTCTTAACAGAGGAAAAATTACACGAAATAGGTTTACGACTATAGCAAAACCCTCGCAAATCTTTTCGCCGTTTAGGTCAGCAGGTAGGGGTGCCTAAAATCTCTGTTCAACACATCACTAAATTGTTGTGAAGTTAAGGTACATCTACACTGTTAAACTTTTCTTTCAACTTTACGCATTGAACCAATATGTGCAAGATTGATATTCAATATTAATAATAATAATAATAATAATAATAATAATAATAATAATAATAATAATAATAATATACACAGTATAGCCTATATACGTAGTGAAGATGACATTCAAAACAGCGCACCATGTATACTGTTTTCGCTATAAGAAAAATCCTAATGTAAACACAAGCACGTGCCTCTCATACCCGTGATTGGCTCAATCGAAACACTCACATGACGCAGGAAAATATAGTCCGTATTTGGAAACTATCATCTTGTATTATTTGAAAATAAAAAATTGAATTCTAGTTGTTAAATACAATGAAACATATAACTTCACTCATATGTAAAACGATATGTAGGCCTAAAATAAAAGCTACTTTTATATTTTATTATGTACTATGAATGCGGATGAATATAAACAGTAATACCGAGGTAGTCTGTTCTTGTAACAAGCTGACGTCACTTGAGCTCGTAGATGTTCACGTAAGCACGTGGTACTGAAGTATAGCTTCTGCATCCTCGGTGTGTGTGGTTATTAATCATAAGAGTAGAAACCCTCTCAAAAGCGGAGAAAAACAAATAGTCTTAAATGTATATAATAAGTTATGTGAGTTTTAATTAGAGTAATTATAAAGTAAATGTTTCCTAAGCAAATGAATGCATAGTAGTGAGGTTAGGCCTACTTGACGAGTAACGGGAAATGTTTAACATGAAACAGAATGTACAACGGTCACGTATTGAGAATCTATGGCGCCAAACAGCGGCCAGTGAAGCCTCGCTTCAGTCACGTGCTATTGTTTATATTAGGATTTTTCTTACAGCGAAAAGATTATAGACACAAAATCTTCATATTTCATAATTGAACGCGCGCAGTCGGGCAAAAATTGACCTTTTCGCGCGCAGTCGGTACCCACCCGCCATCACTACACTGATTTACCTCCAGGCTGTCACAGTTCAGACCACAGATTTCTCAGACATTTTAACAAATCAAAAATGGCTGCTGATTATACCAGATGCTACATCCTTTCGGGACTCTAGTGGCGCAATATTGAATTGCGATATATCTCCCTTTTAATTATTTTTTTTTCCAGACTTGTATAACAATGTAGACAAGGACAGTGACTCTGACGCACCGTGGCATGGTTCACTTTCCTGCTCGTCATGATGTTCGTGCAATTTTCCATATAATTTATTTTTCATGTTCATTCAGATTCATTAAAGTCAGTCATTTCATTGCAATCAGTGTTTAAGAGTAAGAGAAAAAGTGGATGCCAGTATATTAACTTGTAGAAAATCATTCTAAAACTGGAAATTTGAAACTATTTATATTTCAGTATAAGATTCGAGAGTCTAATAGGAGTTACGATATAGTATATGTTCTATTTTTTTTTCCGGTTGTGTTGAATTATAAGCTTCTAACGTTTCCGGAATCCCTTACTGGTTCCGTCTTCATTCGTTCTGGCCTAGCAGATTCACTTCGCAGTTAGGTTCGTTATGCTACTACATATCCTTTACAATTGAATGAAAGTGATATGGTGCATCTGCACGGTTCAACTTTTCTTTTAGCTTTACACGTACAAGCAATTCATGCAATAATCCGCAGTGCGTAAAGTGACTTTAAAAGGGTGACGGTATGCGACTAATATGAATAAATACAGGAAGGGTGTTGGCGATCATTTCAAGAGGATTAATAATTAACTTACACTGCTCAGAAAAATTAATTTCAGTGTCGTTTGCCAGAGTGCAAAACCTCATCAGGACTTTGGTTGTTGTTTAGTCAACTGTCCGAAGACAGGTCTGAACCTCTCAGGTGATACCAAGAAGGCACCACTTATAGGGGAGATTTAGGTAGTATCGGACATCGGGTAATATCGAACAGTGCGTTTCTTTCATCTACCACCAGATGATAGTACCTGAATGACATGGTTACGTTTCTCTATGCGACATCACAGAAACGTAACCATGTCATTCAGGTACTAATCATCTGGTGGTAGATGAAAGAAACTCACTGTCAGATATTACCCGATGTCCGACACTACCCAACTCTCCCCTAAGGGTACTAGGCCGGGAGATAATGGGGTAGGAAGGCCAGTTCCTTTCCCCCTCCATTGCATACATCGCCGACTAGCTATATATTACACTAGTCAGACTTCAGATGTATACAAACAATTGAAGCGGTGATATCAATAACCATTCAAGTCCATTTACACAAGTTTCGAGAAAAATGCAAAAAACTTTTTTTTTTTATTTCTTATCTAAATTATTATTTTTGCACGTAATATTTCTGGTTGTTTTAGAGATCAAGACAAACTAGTATACCAACTTTTAAAGTCGTAACACTTGTGGAACCAAAATTTAATTTCAAATTTTCAAAAAATGAATGACCAGAAGTGAAATTGAATGGTTATTGATCTCACCGCTTCAATTGTTCTTCCTCTGACACATATCGTCAGATATGCTGCCTGGTAATAGATTGTAGGCTACATAAGTTATCAGCCAAAACCCTCAATCAGAGGATATTGTCAATGATATGGAAAAGGATATAATATAGCGCAGCTATGAGTGTAGCTCAATCGGCGAAGACACTTGCTTCCAATTCAGAGTTGCGCTCGGGCGCGGGTTCGATTCCTACTTGGGCTGATTACCTGGTTTTCTCCGAGGTTTTTCACAACCGTATGGCAAATGTCAGGTAATAGATGGCGAATCCTCGGCCTCATCTCACCAAATACCATTTCGTTATCACCAATCCCAACGATACTAAATAACCTAGTAGTAGATATAGCGTCGTTAAATAACCAACAAAAAAAAATAATAACTTATAATGCCTTTCTAAAAACTTCAGTTGTAAAAACTACAAATAATCTCTTAGCATGCGATATAATTAAAAAATTACACTAATACAAAGTTATTCATATCTTATTACGTTTATTTAAAGAGTAACACACTACAGTTAACTGTTACCCTAAATTCAAAACAGGAGCCATAGCTTCCCGCATTTCATTTCTTTCGCGTGTTGGGCACACTGTGTAGGCTATAATTATGTCTAACAATTCGAAACAGATAGGCTACTGATATCACACGTGTCTCGCGTCAATCTAAAGTAGGCTGAGGTTTTTGGAGAACAAAACTGTTTTCACACTTGACGTAATAATAGGAAATTAAAGTGATTTTCTGTTATATGAATCGTGTCTAGGCGCGGCTTCTTTGAAAGAGCACAGGATCACGCGCTCTCCCTTCCTGCTCCGCCATTAATTTAGAAGTAAATGTTTTGTATTTAATATTATTAAACCAGAATTTCCTTACTCGATAAGATTTTCTTTTCAAGTCACTTCCTACTTTGCTTCAATCTAATAGCACGCTTTTTGTAGAAATTCAGTGGTCAGGAATGTTATCCTTTTATAGAGATTCAGTGGTCAAGAGCGCAGCACCCAACGTCCGCGCTGTCAATATAATATAAATACTCTCCTGTTAGTTAACCGTTGGGCATGTTGTCAGAAAAATACATTCGTTCTTGAAGTGGATGCAGGGGCACTGGCTGGCTGCGGGCAAGGTGGGTTACATTACTTGTAGGATGAAAATTTACAACCTTGTTGATCCTGAGGGTGATGAACTGTCTCACTTCAACTGAAAGTTTGTCTGGAACTGAAAAAGGGGTTAGTTGAGTTCGTGCTTTTGATCTGTGCGGAAGTGCATGTACCGGCTTTAATTTGCCATATTCGAGACGCAGAAACAAATGACAGACATACATGTGGGCAGGCAGCGGGATTTTCTCGTACTTTGAAGGATCCCCAGTTCCTTTTTTGGTTAGAATTTTACCATAAACTTATGCCTCACGTAGCTGTTTTCTTTGACTGCATTTAACAAAGAAATATTGATGCACTTAAAGTTAGAGAATTTTTAGATAAATTTAGTGATGCTATTTCTTAAATTCGAAATACGTATGAATCAGAAGAGATGACAGCTGATGAGCCTAACAACAAAAGAAGATACAGTGAATACACAAATCCAAGGAATAATCGTGTTGCTGCTCTTGAAGTATGCGATGTTATTATCAACAATATTAAAGACAGATTTCAATTTTCGGACCATCTTAGTGCTTCAAAATTGTTTTTAGTTAGTAATTTCAATGACTATGCGATTAATTTTCCAGCAAATGATCTCAGAGACATTATCAAAGCTTACCCTACATTAAATGGAGAGAAACTGAAAACCGAATTGCAAGTTTTATACAGTCGTCAAGATTTGCACAGGACAGCCGGTGCTACTGCTCTTTTACAATTCTTTGTGAAAAATAACATGTCGCGCACTTTCTCGGAATGTGTCATGTTGTTGAAAATAATAGTTATCATCCCAATGACGACAGTAGAAAGTGAGCGTTGTTTTTAAACCCTAAATCGTATTAAAATATTTTTAAGAAATTCAATGTGAAATGAAAGACTGAATGCATTAGCTGTGCTCTCTCTGGAGAAGAAAGTGATTCGTAACATTTCTCAATTCAACAAGAAGGTTATTGAAGAATTTGCTACAGCTAAAGAAAGGCGAGTTCATCTGATATACAAACATTAAGTTTTCAGGTACAGTAGTGGCAAAAAAACCGGACTGACGGAATAATCGAAGTCCCCGAAATGAGCCACTGCGCATGCCACGCCCGCATTCACAAGATAGCGAGTGATCTATTGAAATTGTTGTAGTTTCGACTGCTGACGTAGCCCATTTCGAAAGCCATTAGAAAATAAGCTGGTAAAATTCATGTTCTGGGAATAATAAATTAATTAAGTAGTAAAATATCGCTGCAATCGAAAAGTATTGGGAATAAATTTGAATAAGTAACAAAAAAAAGTTTCCTTTCCAGGCAGGATTCGAACCACGAAAGTCTTAGTTACCATTCTATCGTGGTCTGGCGTGAACAAGGCTCTGAAATCAGTTACAAGGGTCAGTCCGGTTTTTTTTTTTGCCACTACTGTACATGCATTAGGGTATTTTTGTGATATTTTCTGCTTATACAATATGTTACATGTGTTTTTCTTAGTTTTTGTACTTTTTTACAACCCTATATTATGCGACCCTCCAATTTTACTCTTCACGAGCCGACACTGATCGCGTCAATCCCGAATTCTTAGAAGTTGTTGACTCTTTATGTGAAAAATTCACAATTTTATTAAAACTAGTAAACAAGATTTCATCTCCAGGTAATATGCGATTAAATATAAACTAATAAAATAAACTGTTAGGGATAGATATATCGATGGATAGCTTTCAATTGCTGCATGCACTCTCATTTTTAGTGGAAAAAGGCATGCACAATTGAATGCGTTTCGTTCATTCTTTCATGCATTGCTTCAATGCGTAAAGTTGTAAGAAAAGTTGAACCGTGTAGATGCACCTTAACTTAAGAAATTTCTTCAATGACATTGGTTCTCGGTACCTCTTATGTTTGCCTCTTGGTCGTAAGCATCATACTCGTTGCAATCTGACACGCAATAATGGTATGGAACAGCGGAAGCATATCGCTACTGTCCTATAATGCTATCAGTACAACTACCTACTTTCACTGTTTTATACAACTGTATACTTTTACTTACAATTTTCAACTCTTATCCTATGATTTTAAAATGCACTATCTTCTTTGTAGTATATTTGCCTTGCAATCCATTTTGTTACAGTTATCCAGACATACAGACCCATCTAGGAAAATATTGTAGATTACAATTGGCATATCGGTGAAGATGGAATCAGTAAATTGGTTTCGAAACTTTGAGAAGACTGTATTTCAGCGGACCAAAATGTATCTAAATTTCTTTCATTACATAAAAAGATCAAATATACATAATACATAATTTCTTGTTTCTTTTCTCGTGATATACTGGTACTCCTTCAACATGAGTAGACTTCCAATTATCCATGTAGTCAAGTAACAAATTCAAATATTATAACCTAAATTTTCTTTCAGTTCAATCAACATAAATCACTTTAAAATGAAAAGTGAGATAAACCAAATCATGTTCCTAATCAAGACCATGAGCTGTTAAACTAATAGCTGCTCGCATGGCAATTTGTACCAAATAGTATATAATTAATTGTGTATTGGAATTTTGATGTTATATCCACAAATGGTCGTAGAAATGTTAGACCTACATTATATATTACTTACCTGTAGGCAGTGGTGATATCCAAGAAGTTGAACAACCAGTTCTCTCATGTGTACCTATGTTAAACATATACATTATATGTCCATGGTAATTGCAAATATTACCTAGAAATAATTTAACAATCTGTTCATCCGAATTGTGAACCGGCCGAATATCACCACTGCCTGTAGGCAATAATAATAATAATAATAATAATAATAATAATAATAATAATAATAATAATAATAATAATAATAATATGTTTCAAAGATCATTATAGGCCTATATTTTTCTGCGTACGTAAAATAAAATTAGCATTTAATATTTTATATGGTTAATAGTTTAGCGTTTACACATTGGTAAGTAATAATTATTTTGCTCATTATTGTTCATTACATAAACCTCAAATTCAATAAATGTAACCTACTGGCATAACAAAACCCCTTAGCAAATCTTCAGCAGGCCTTTCACTGCACTGGGTCTTGTGGGCCCGGAGTTCACATCACTTATGTGATTACTCCTTAAGGGGATGGGACTACTTCACACGTAGGCCACTTGGTTGGGCCCATTGTACTACCGTGGATGGAATAATGTGCATGCTCTAAGGCCCTCCTGGTCTACAGTTTCCCCTACGGACTGCCCCAAACTCCCCTTCACCTTTCTACATGGAATCACTGTGGTCCTACAAGGTATGATGAGTCCGGAAGAGAGCCCACGGTACATAGCACTACCACCAGCAACTAATGACACTTACCATGGGTCAAAGTTTGGTGGGCCAACTCTCCAACAGTCGCAAGCCCGAAAATGGAAGAAAGAAAAGAAGGTTATGATAAAAAAAGAGGAAATGTAAAATAAGTGTTGAGTGTGGAATAATTATGTCACTAGCAATTCTCATCTTAAGACATATTACGGATCACTATCTTAATTAACAATGGTTAATAAATCTCTCTTTTTTCTCTTTCTCTCATACAGAAACACATAAATACATCAATAAAACTATGTAACAGTGCTAACAAAAACATTTTTATATCAAGCTTTCCTGGAGATATCATATAAAATGTAAACTCTAATTATTTTACTTAATCTCGTCTTTAAGTTTACACATTATACAGGGATTACTTTTATTTTTTCTGCATTGTTGTGCAGTACCGGTATGTTATTTATATTTCTCAAAGTAGGGGCCTGAACATTTGCAGACTTCTAACACATGAGTACAGGCTGTTACAAAAGAAACATTACAGTGCTTCCATTCCTCATGAGGTATAGAAATTTAAAACAAGTATTATAGTCCAGACACATGATCTGAAGACATTAATTCATCAATTTAAGCACAGAAACTTAGGCCTAATCATAAACAAAATCAAAACAGATCTTTTGAATTCAATATTTTCTAACGTTAATAAAAGGAACAGAGTTCAGATTAAGTTTGGGGGGCAGTGCCCCTCCCCATACCCTCCCCCCCCCCTAACTCTGCCTATGGACGCGTTATGTCTGGCTACTGCGGATGTGTGAAAATGCTATTTAAAACTTTATAAATGAGCACAAAAATGATTTACTACCATTTTAGCAGGAATTTCCGATGTCACACATTCTGCATAATACTAGTAGACATTTCGCAAAAATGATTGCTTGCAAGGACGTAATACCGGTAATCTCCAGATCAATTCTAAAGGAGTCCCTAAACTACAATAAAATATATTTTAATTATATGTAAGGTTATAGATCACTAGTTACATGTTCAAAATACAGTTGTGTTATACAAGACTGGCAAGATTGGTGAATGATGTACAGTACAGTACATAATATTATAACGAGGCACAGAAGTACAGGTACATTTAACAAAGGATCATCTTGAATGCCAGTGCAGTGCGTTCCCATGGATAATTGTTAGTCTGACTGTATACATGTATATTACTGTTCATGTTTGTTGTCATATATGTCAGTGGCTTTTAAGCTGTACTTGAATTTTAAGAGCTGCAAAAGCAATTGCAAATAAATAAAGAAATACCGTACCGAAATAACAGCACCTCTTTGAATGATCGCCTACAGAACATTAAGTTAAATCTTTCACGTCATAGTAACTAAAATTCATTTCCGATATCTAAGCTTAACTTCAGGCCTAGTAAATACTCTTCCCATTATAATATGAAAACATTTTAGCTACCGGTACCCTATGTAGTTTCCATTCATTTTAGGTCGAGAAGAGTTGTCTATTTTAACAGCAAGTGAATATATGAGACAATATTGCTTCATATGTTGAAAATATTATGGTAGCAATTTAACATTCATAATTACACAGAATTGTAAGAGTAGATGAGGTAATACGACAATAAGGAAATAGGGAAATGAAAATTATATGAAAAACCGTACTACTCAAAGAAAATCTGTCCCACAACCATTTTTCCCATGAATACAAGTCACATCATCTGCTGATGGTTAAGCTCAGGTACTTTCTACAGAGTGGCTGGACTAGCAAATCTCCAGGGACCCATATGGTGAAGAGGGGCCCACCTGTTATTGTTGCTGTTATTATTATTACAGTAAAACCTCTATTATCCGTGGTAATTAAGGGTGTAGATTGAACGGTTAATCGAAAAAATTGGATAATCTGTACCATAACATATTTTCCTACATTAAGAATATAATACATACAGTTTCGCAATTTCCTCCGTGGTCTTGTGTCTAATATGCTACAACAAATTACACAACTGGGACATCTGGCCGACCACTAGGATCCAGAATACAAAGCAGAGATTAAATTAAAAATAAAATACAATATGATTTGCGGAGAGAATACGGAACAATGATTACAAATAAAGTACAATTTGATTTCAGACAAACATGAGATGAAAGTACAATGAAAAGTAATGAAATGAAGTAAAAAAAATATTACGTAGTGTTATACAAATGATTGTGTAAAATGGATAATGAATATCTCAATATCATTAGACAAATTTTGTTAATGTCCTCATTATAAAATTTAAGAGAAAGGAGAATGGTTTTGGTTAACTTAAATGAAGTTCCTCTAGCTCCAAAAAGAAGTCCTTTCACTTCCCATGTATTAATATTAATTTTGTATCTCTCACTGAAGTGAGGAACACATGGATTGTAAATAAATTTCTTTTCATCGTTAACGTTATTGGCTTGTTGATCATCCTTCTCAAAACGGACAATGGGGTCAAGAATTAGGCTTCTTTGATTCTGGCGATCGATGGCTATAATGTCTGCTCTTCTGGTTGTCCCATTCTCAGCCAAGCAGTGCACTTCTTCGTAAACCTCCCACTTTGCCTTCCGAAGAGTAGTTGCGATGGAGCTTCTCACTTTATGGTGGCGATTGTTCCTCAGTAGTTCTCCTTTAGGGCAATAACCCAAAACATGCCCAAGGGTTTCTACTTCGCTACATCCTGGATGGCGACAGTTTTGTTCTTGGAAGGAACGACCTGGCACAGATCGTACTGCTGCGATGTTTGTGGACATCTTTATGACATTGATCCACTCTGAGGATGATATCCCTCTTCTGTTACAGAAGTTAACTAATTTAATTTCGGTTGTCAATGACGAGTTTTTATGGGCCAAGGAAACTCCTTGTGCTGGCTGTCTGCGGAAAGATAGGATTAGTGGAGATCTTGTGTTGTAAATTTACATATTTGATACACTTTATCCTTATTTTTTAATAAATCGCGCACAGTTGTAACATCAGTCTCATATTCTGATGCGAGATGAGCCACAGTTTCTCCTTTCCCAAACCGCTCCATTATTTGAGCTTTTTTTATACACTGGTACTTAGCCTAAAACACATTTTTTAGACATCCATGAAAGACATTTCGCATAGAAGTTATACGGTTCGGCCATAGGAATAGTAGTACAAGGACTGAATGGTGCACGGGTTTGCTATAAATTGTGTGGAAGTTCTTGAGTCATTTCTTTGAAAGCAAGTAGAGTTATTACTTTACAAGTTGGAAGAACACCCAGAAGTAACTATTCCTGTTACTGGCAGCTACAGCAATATTTAAGGTTTGTAATAACTAATAACACTCTTTAGAAAAGTACGTACTAATATGAGGTACAGTACTCCATATTTTTTCTGCAGCAAAAAAAAATAGAGCAAGAGAGAGACTGTCGGATAATTCGCCAATCGGTTAATAGGGTGACAGATAATCAGGGTTCTACTGTATTATTATTATTATTATTATTATTATTATTATTATTATTATTATCATCACCATCATCATCATCATCGTCGTCGTTGTCGTCATATTTTTATTCATTTTTTTTTTTTTTGGCTGCCATAGTATTAATTAAATATATTAAATATATGTGATATTAATTTCTGTGTAGACAATGTTTTGATAACTAATAGACTGACACTAAAATTTTTGACTTGAAATAATAATATTATACCTACTGGTACAACATTTAAGAGTACTGAGTAAAGTTGGTAACATTATTTTCACGTATAAATATGAATACCAGTATATAAATTATTTTTTCCCTCTGTTTCCATCAAACACAGACTAATGTCCTTTGCACCATGTGATTAAACAAATGTTGATGAGTTGTGTGCTGGCCACAGAAATAAATCATCATTGATATGGGACTGATTCAATTTGAGGTTATGTGTAAGTCTCAATATACATCAACAGTATTTTTTCTTTGTTACATTTTTGGATACATAATTAATCCACTTCCATTCCTTCCTTAGTTGTCATAAACTTGTAGAGGTTCCAGAACCTTTGCAACAATGTTAGGATGTACTATATTTCGTCTCAAGGATCTGTGAGGCAAGGCGGTGCAAAGTGGTAGAGAAGGAAAAAAAAGCGAGGGAGCGGAGCCAAGCAATGCATGCTGCCATAAATTCTGGTAGCCACTTCGAAGTCAAAAGCAGAAGAGTATGGATCGCTATGATTGGTGATTAAATTGAAATGGACCTGTAAGTTTTGCAAATCGATTTATTTTTCTATATCCCTTCCCCCCTCTCACTCATATCTATACCTGGTAAGGTTTATCTTGTCTCAGTAGCAATAAAACTAAGTCCCTTCAAATGAGGATGGAGATTATAGGAGGGTAGAAAATTTTCAGGATCCCTTTCAAAATCTTGTTATTGTACAGGCTACCGGAACTCAGTTTCTTGAAAGACAAGCTCAGTGACGGAACTATACAGTACGAAGAGAGATATTTTGTTACTTTATTTTGCACTACAGAATGTATCAACTAGTCCCTTCCGCCACTGGCATCGCTTCACTCCCCCATCGCAATAATAACACAGACGAGGTAAGATATATCTCCTTTCTCTCTCTTTTCACAGTGAGACAAGATACATCACACAGACTTTAGTACAGTCGTCTCACCCTCAAAGGTACTATACCACATGCAACAGCTATGATCATACACACACACTCATTTCGATTCGTAACAAACCAGGCTACAATCTCAATTGAGCAAATCAGCAGTCCACATGTTAAATTGAAACAAATTACGAGTGAAGTTGAGTGAAGAGAAAAAATTCACTGTATTGTCTGTTGCTCAATGCATCTACAGTAAGTGATAAAGCCAGATCTTCTCTATAAGTAATTCTGCAGATCCTACGAGATTTGTACTCGTAATTAAACGATGCAGTTCTAAGGGCTTGTCAGACTGCATTGATTTACTAAGCCATTCTTATTCCACCTTTGCTCCATTATCTTGATATCGGTACCATAGCTCACCAGCTGTACATAAGTACGGTACCATCATAGAACTATTGAGTATATGACTGTGTAGCCTCTGGAGCATGCAACCGGCACTTAAGAGTAGATACTTTACTTGAAATATTATGCAACTGAATTCCAGAATGAACAAAAAACACAGTCTCTCAGAAAAAAATTCATTGTACCCCTCTTGAAGGGCTAATGATTTTTTATTATAACTTGTGAGTACCGGTATAGACTTCGACCATCTTATACATATATTTTAAGGATCAATCAATAATAATAATAATAATAATAATAATAATAATAATAATAATAATAATAATAATATCATCATCATTACCATTATTATTATTATTATTATTATTATTATTATTATTACTGTTATTATTATCATCATCATCATCATCATCATTATCGCTGTCATATTTATTTCGTAGTTTTTTTATAACCTAGAAAATTGAGATCTATCACACTTGCTCAAGAATCTTGCTTTGAATTACTATTTTCGATCGCAATTGTTACTTTCTTAAAAATATATCCTTTCAAAGGCAAATATTCATTAAAAAAATACAGTTTTCTTATCTCGTCTATCTTATGGATATTGTCTTCATTGTTTTGAAGAAAAATAAAATAAAACTACAGTTATGTAAGATTATCTACCAAGTTAATATCGAGACTGGAAGAAACTTCGCTATAAAACTATAGAACAATTTTTTCTGTCAATCGACACAACACAAGAAATGTATAACAGTTCAGAGTGAATAAAGAGTATGTGAAGTGATATGTTTCTTATGTTGGTGCATAACCCAATATAAAAATTGTCACGCAGTAGTAAAATGAAGTTTTATTCACCGTGGAAAATATGCTTGTCGAGATTTAAATAAAAAATAAACTCTCACTATTTTTTTTAAGTATTAATATAACTGGCATTATACAGTTTATGAAATGGGTATGTTTTTTAGGTGACAATATTTTGACAATACTGTATTAACAAAGAGATTTTGTGACAAGTTTAAAAGCCACTGATATTCACAGTCCACTTAAACAGTGAAATTAGTCCAAGTTAGCTCAAATGGACATAAAATCCAGTAATGTAAAATGTATCTTCTTAGCTCACTGCATGAAGGACACGATTGCTGACAGCTTGCAAGTCCAAATATTCACGGATTCTTAAATGAATTAAACTGCAGTGCAAATGTATGTAACTATTCCTATTTTCCTATTGTGTAATACATACAAATAGGACAGTACCGTTACACTAGATATGGTGTAACATGGCCTTTACATATTGAGATTATAGTAGAACTGTAATTCTATTTGTTGGTTAAATTCAATTCTGTTATTTAAGACTGTTTGAGATCTTACCCTATAAATTTGTACTTGTTTTAAATATATTATAAAGATCTCTGTTGTGAGAAAAATAGAGCTATGTATATAATTATAATATTGTGATAAATTTTGAGCAAAAAATTCCAATTTGTCTGAATTTTCTGCACAAAATATTTAGTATATTTCCAGGGAGATGAACCAAAGCAAAACCAAAACAATAAAAGTTGTACTTAACTTTATCTGTGTCTGTATGTTACAAGTCATGTAAAGTGATGGTTTTGACAAGTACAGGAAATAAATTTGCTAACAGTATTAATTTCTCAGAACTCTACAGTAACTCTACAGTATATGTGATGTTACCTTCCAGATATAGTTTTAAATGTCTTTTACTGTATTTGTCAAAATAGAATAAGTTCGAGTATACGAGATGTTAAGAATTACAGCTGCAATCCTAACAAAATATTGTGCAATATTTGTCTATATAGGCCCCTATTATAGACATACATAGTGTGTTTCAGTAAGCTCTAAAGGAGCTGACCATGATCATGTAGAGGAAATAAAAATGTTCACAAACAATAATCTGTCGAAAATACCTTAGTTCTCGAAAGACGTTATGGAGGTTTTCTAATTGTCAAATTCTTTCCTATATATGCTGTATACTGGTAATTCCTTCATGTTATATCCCACATAATGGGGCACTGAAATCCTCTTATGCACTTAATTTTCTCTTAGAAGCCAAAGTTGGCCACGCTTTTCAAGATTGATGTCTGTCTACCATGTATACCGTGTGTTTCACATTTTCCTTTCATCAATTGAAGCTCAATTTCTTTTGCATAAAATAATCATAATCATAATCATTTATTACATCCACTGATCATATACATGATATGGGACATGTCATACTATATATAAAAGCTGGACATTTAAATATATCTCTATGAATATAATGTTGTCTAATTCGTGTAATACTCTTTTATAATATCAGAGCTGTTGTAAATTTTGGCGTAAAAAGAGCTTCTTATTCGAAAACTAAGGTAGGCCTATATTCTGCGAAATAGTACATGAATATTTTCGTACATTTTCTTTCCAAAATACGTCCCTAGCACTCGCAAAACACATG
The DNA here is from genome assembly GCF_040183065.1 of Periplaneta americana. Classification (NCBI taxonomy): domain Eukaryota; kingdom Metazoa; phylum Arthropoda; class Insecta; order Blattodea; family Blattidae; genus Periplaneta; species Periplaneta americana. The sequence goes on from NC_091123.1 coordinate 152,636,940, forward strand.
GTATAATCAGGATTCTACATCATTTTACCTATCTTGTCAGTACAGTAATTGTTAATTATTTTTGTTTCCTAATAAATTAGATGTGGGGTGTAACTTTAATAGTGGCAACACTGCTTTAAAAGCGAAACGAGATGGAGTTAATTGTTGTCACTTCTACCACATGTTAGTCTATATCTGCCCTCCTCCCCCCTAAAAGGACACTTCCGTCCGACTCACAGAGCATGTGCTGTGAGGAGTTGAAGTTAGTCTCCTGTTAGTTATAGCTCTAAGCGGTAGTGTTTCGCCATGTTTACAAAGCAGGAACAGCGATCTTGGCTGAATGTTAATGCACAGTATTTCCGTAATTTTTTTAGCATAATCTGAGACCAGCGTTGCGAAAAAAGCGCCCACACATTTTGCAGAACCCTCCCATCATTTTGCAGGATATCACAGGGGTGCACACGGCACAGCCTGTAGCTGATTTGTACTGTCACTGGGGGTGAGAAGTGCTTTTCCATCCATCACATTCACCGGACTTAAGCCCCTGTGAGTATGACTTAATCCCGAAAATGAAAGAACCACTTCGTGATGTTCGATTCCGGACTGTTCCCGATATTCTGCAGGCAGTAGGGCGGTCCATCAGAAACATCAACAGAACAAGAGCCACTACAAGGATACTACGACTTCCACATCGCTGGCAACGAGTTGTTGACAATGCTGGTTACTACATTTAAGGACTGTAGAAGTTTCACAGATGTATCACTTGTATATTCGTAATAAATAAATAACTTAGTTGCCATTATTAAAGTTACAACCTGTGTACTATTACTGTGCAAGACATAAGGAAGAGGCGGTTTTATGTACCTATTTGCTAATGAGTCAAAGGGCCTCAAAAGATGACTGCATGCAGAGGAGAAATTTCCATCAAGCATATAGGTCTTGAGTTGCAATACCTATTTACAAAAATATATATATTCACACAGAGTCCTACAAAATTAACACAAATTATTATATCCACCACTTGAGACTGTCAACTGCTTCAAGTATTTAGGGATCACCCTACAACCAACAACAACGTCATACTGCATTCATATACCAGATAGAGTTGCAGCCGCAACAAAAGCTATGTTCGAAATAAAGAACACCACTATACTCTCCATTTTGAATCTTGTGTACACTACTTTTAACACTTGAATATAAGTAATTGATTAACTAGCGGACTTACTCGTGTTAATTATGTAAGTCTGTGCGGCTTACAGCTGTTTCGGTGCTTCATCACACCTTCCTCAGAGCCTATTAGATCTCGGCGTCATCTCGAACTTCTCTGCCTGTTGTGTGGGTGCGTTTGATTGTTGAAAAGTGGAGTCGAATAGTGTGTGTGTACTGAAATTGATCTGTGTGTTGAGAATTTGATCAGGGTGTGTTTTAGTGTGTTTGTATATTTCATATTGTTCTATTGGTTATGTGATCGGTGTATGTAGATGTACACAAACACAAACAAATAAATACGACCACACAGGTGTATACAAACTCACATGTAATAGTTGCGACAAGTTCTACATTGGACAGACAGGCAGATCATTCCAAACACGCTACAAAGAACACATTAAAGCAATGACCAGAGGACACAATACATCTACATACGTTGATCACATACTGGTAACCAATGCTAACCATACATACAATAACATAAATGCGGACATGGAAATCCTACACGTACAACCCAAGAACCAAAAACTCAACACACTAGAACAATATGAAATATACAAACACACTAAAACACACCCTGATCAAATTCTCAACACACAGATCAATTTCAGTACACACACACTATTCGACTCCACTTTTCAACAATCAAACGCACCCACACAACAGGCAGAGAATTTTGAGATGACGCCGAGATCTAGTAGGCTCTGAGGATGGTGTGATGAAGCACCGAAACAGCTGTAAGCCGCACAGACTTACATAATTAACACGAGTAAGTCCGCTAGTTAATCAATTACTATACTGTTATTGGACAGCGTCATGATACTTTTCCACTGCAATGTATTTATTTGTTGAGGATATATCATTTGTATTCTGCAACTGCAAGCTATGTTATAATTACACTTATCAGCTCTTTGAAAAAAAGAAGTGCCGATGTGACATATTTTTGCATACCATTACAAAGAGCACTGATTATTATCATTATTATTAGGACTATTAATTTTCCAACCTTTTTACAATTCGCAAAAAAAAAAAAAAAAACCTTCGTAATTGTAATTTGTTATGTAGGAGAAAAAGATGGTTAATTCACTTAAATATGTTTATTTTCTTTACAGATTTGAAAACAAATTTGACTGAGGTATATTTGCCAATTACTGACGCAGCAACTGATGAGTAGTGTACAGTACTTGATGTGTAGCAGACTCATGTCATCATGTGTAAGAGAAAGTTCTGTACAGAATGGTTCAACTCCCTGGTCGCTCTGTGGTGTATTGTTAGTGTGTGGGGAAATATTTATAGAGGACGTGCCCCGTTGATGTGAAAGACCTGTTCTCCTAGAAACAAAGCTACATGAAATATTGCTATGTTGGTTCCATTCCCAGACATTTTTCTTAATGTTCGCAAAACTCTCTCTTTCCTATCGATACTATTCTAATAGCCTTTTCAAGTATTTGTTTTATAATTTTTCTAATTCTGAATTTCTAAAAGATGTTTCTTCTTGTTTTCTAAAGTTATAGTCAACTATAAGTAAGATAAGCACTTATTCATGATAATATAATTTTACCCTACGATGTATACCACAAGTTAATGTTGTGCTCCATGGTTCTGAGATAACTAAAGCATTCATTCTCATCTCTGTAGTTTTTCTGGTGACCGAATAATTTTTGATTCTGTCTTAAATGTGAAATATATTGGAGAATGTGGTTCAGTTATTTATTTAGGACATAAATTTTAGCAATATTATTTTCACAATATAGAGAGTGATTCACGAAGATTGTGCAATATTCTAGGATGTGATTTCTGACATCATTCTGATGAAAAAATTTCATATATATATATATATATATATATATATATATATATATATATGTGTCCGATTTTGAATAGTTTCGGATAAAATCACGTTTCTTTCTTCCGTAACACTCATTCTTGTGAACTCTCTCTCTCTCTCTGGACGACTGGAGCTGTAGGTGTTACAATACAGCTGAAAGCAGCGACACAAAATCTCGTGACATCAAGGTTGCTGTTAGAGATAACTCAACACCGGTACAACGTATCTACCTAGCATCCAAACAATGGAAGTTAGGGAATGAAACATGCGCAGTTCACACTCTGGCAGCAACGTGTATTGCTGCAAAAGTAGGGTCTTTAAAACCAGCTTTAATACAGATTTTTCAGGTCAGTAATAACGTCAATATTCTTTAATGAATGTTTAATTCATTGAATACCAGTGTTGTAAATAATTTTATGCTCGATCATGCCGAAATGTAGTAATTATACACCCAGTAGCAGTCCTTTAATGCATGTCATTAAAGTATACCTATTCATTAAATTTCAGGTTTTCGATTATTCTCGGAAATGCAATCGAAAGACGAGGGAAACGTCATGGAGGCTGGAAATCCAATACTGTCGCAGAAGGTTATGTTCTGTTACTATAATAATTAGCGTTAATTGTAAATAATATTCAAATAAATTCAATTTGTCATCTCGTTTTTCAATTCTAAATCAATTTCCAGGTTATACATTCTTTGCATTTCATCAAGGTCAATGACATTAATGTTCCTCGGAAAAAATCAATACTTTCGCGTCTGCGCACATCTCTCACTATGAACAAGGTCACTTCCGATCTTCTGTCAGATACAAATAAAATGTATACTTCTGAATAATTTAAAGTTAGAAATATGGTCGAGCATAAAAAGTGATATGAAACTTGCCTATAATGGTAATTAAGACGCTCGTATGAAAATTATGAAACTCGCTTGCGCTCGTTTCATAAAACAAACATACTTGCGTCTTATTTACTATCATTATAGGCTCGTTGCATAATGTACTATAAATGCTTAAACCTTCATAATATCTACGTTTATGTTTAACATTCAGGAGGGTGTAACTCAATTTAAAAAATATGAAATATGTTTATATGAACTCTTTTCATCACAATAATGCCAGAAATCACATCCTAGAGTATTGCACAATCTTCATGAATCACGCTGTATGTTTAAAAAGACCATTAAGATTAAAAATTAGGAAGAACGTATGGGAATTGATGTTTATTTTTACAACCCTGCTGCTCTCTTCTTAATTTCTCAATGGTCAAACCATTTGACATGTAATTAATACATGAATATCAACTCAGACTGGACTGTTTCAAATGCCTGCTGAAATATTAATTATTCTAAGAATGATTACCAGCATATGTAACAACTGAATTTTTATATCTGGGGCTGTATGTAGCATATGCCTTACCCTGCTAGTAAAACCAATAAAAAATATAATTTTAAACCTGTGTGATATTCATAATTTGTTTGAAGAATGGAAAACTGCTCAGCCATCTATGAGCTATGTCTATCATAAATAATATAATTTGTTCGACATAAAAACAGTTTATCTTGTGTTGAAAATGTAGCATAAATATATTAAAATGTTCCTTGATATGATTACATTAATTCCTATCTACAGTGAAACCTTTGTTAACCATGCTGCATAAAAAGGAGAAATAGATGCAAAAATATTGGCACAAAAAAAATGGATTCGCAATATTAATACTTAAATTGTGCGAGTTTCTAACCGTCTTCTATAAGTCAATTTTATTATCAAGCACATTTATGAATAATATGTCTGTAAGTTAAGCAATATTTTAATCATATTTTAATGTTCTACATACACTTTTAACACTTATAAATTCACTGATTAACTTAATAACTCTTTACTGTGTTAATGTGAGGGAATTACTTGGCTGACGAGTTTCGAAGTGATGTTCTTCATTTTCTAAAGTCTAGAGTTTGGAAAATGAAGAACATCACTTCGAAACTAGACATTCAAGTAATTTCCTCATATTAACACAGTAAAGAGCTATAAAGTCTAATGTTTGGAAAATGAAGAACATCACTTCGAAACTAGTCATCCAAGTAATTTCCTCATATTAACACAGTAAAGATCTATAAAGTCTAGAGTTTGGAAAATGAAGAACATCACTTCGAAACTAGTCATCCAAGTAATTTCCTCATATTAACACAGTAAAGAGCTATAAAGTCTAGGGTTTGGAAAATGAAGAACATCACTTCGAAACTAGTCATCCAAGTAATTTCCTCATATTAACACAGTAAAGAGCTATAAAGTCTAGGGTTTGGAAAATGAAGAACATCACTTCGAAACTAGTCATCCAAGTAATTTCCTCATATTAACACAGTAAAGAGCTATAAAGTCTTGGGTTTGGAAAATGAAGAACATCACTTCGAAACTAGTCATCCAAGTAATTTCCTCATATTAACACAGTAAAGAGCTATAAAGTTATCAGTGAATCATATTTTAAAAAATGTAAAACTAACAAAAGCTACATGTTAGGAAATATTCTTCAGGAAACTAGAAGTAAGTATACTATTAATGCAGTGATACATTGAACATGTACTGGTTAATGAAGGTTTAACTGCAAATGGAAACCATTCCCTTGCAAATGTCACCCATTACATGGAGAGTTAATAAAAAATTAATGTAAATAATGTATTATTAAAAGAATGCAAAGAAAACCTAAGTCCTTTAGTAGGTATCATCGTCCTCTTAAAGTTTAGGTGTAAACAAAATACCGAATTCTGAACTCACAAAATCTTGTATATGTGAATTGTCTCAAATTTAAGCAAGAATGTTGAAGGATCACATATTTATGCAATGATGCATATTGGGTGAGTCAAAAATCGCTCGACAGTCTGTGCACTTGAGTTTGTAATTTTAAGATGGTATCACCAATGAACGATAAAATTTTGTCATGATAAGTTACCTGTATTGTCTCAAATATAGTCTCCTGATTATTTATTTATATATTTTCAGTGTTTCATAACCTAGTAAACTACTGTAATTTATTGAATACTTCCTACCATTGTAAGCTGCCTACAAAGATAAAGTGTAATAACGTAACAAAGAATACAATTCCAAAGTACATACATACATACATACAAATATTCAACAAATTTTGATAAAAATAAATATATGAGTCAATCCTTGAACTGACAGCGAGACAGTAGTTATCGATGAATTGTAGTACAATATAATTAATTATGTGGGAAGAAGAATTTCCACCATAAGAGTTGCACATGTATTGCTAATTCAGGACTCTCATTATTCACCAGCTTATCAGAAGTAAATCCTACATCGTCTAACCTTTGATGCCTATGACAATACTGACTTCAAATCAGCTCAATTGTTACGTTTGCTTTACCATAACATTGATACTGATTAAAAACAAGCACTGACAAATATCATATTCTGAAAACTTAACTGATCTAATATAAATTGTCACAGCACTATTTGCCCAACATGTGATTGATGTAAGCTGTATCATTTTAAAATACTCATTTATTGTTTGTCTGACGGAAATAATATGATGTGTAAGTTCTACGTTGTATTGAAAGTGGTTTATGTTTCTTGTAGTTAATTTCCAGATAAAATTTATTTTTATTTCCAGATCCTTTTTTAAATAGATTAGATCAGATTAGATTAGATTAGATTAGATCTTTATTAACCAATAGAATTACAAACATTCATGGCATCATCAGTATACAAGAAAAATGACATAACATTCAATATAACACAAATAAACTTAATTCTAAATAAACTTAACATGCAAAACTACAATTATTACTTTAAATATGCATTGGAAATAAAAAAAAACATTATGGATTATAATAATAATCCGAGGCATGACAGCGCATGAAGGACCATGACTGACCAGTCGGCTGTGCAGAGGTGCCAGAAGCAGAGGTGGACAATCATCCAACTAAAATGGAGGTATTGTGTGATTAGCACGACGATCCCCTCAGCCATTATAGCTGACTTTCGTAACCGGATTTCGCTACTTATCCTAGCTCCCCAAGTGTATCACAATGCTGAGTGAGCATTGGTCCCATACACTGGCCGAAATTTCATGAGAAACTTTCTTCCCCCATGAGGACTCGAAACCAGCGTGAATTCCGTAATGCCAATCCTAGGCAGAATGCCTTAGACCATGACACCACAGTGCAGGATGTATGGATTATACAAGGTAATATACACTTAATACTAAATGACATGCAAAAAAAAAAAACATTCTTAAATATATAAGCTCGATCTTCTCTGTTTAATTTTCCCTGTCTTGACTTCAACTCTGGGTTACCGGGAACATAAAATGATCAAGGGTAGTATCGAGGAGAGAACGGTAATTACTAAAATTTTAAATTTAGATAATATTCATTTGTGCAAAATGGCATATGAGTTAATAAAATGTTCTTTATCTCTTTTTTTAATTTTCCCATGTTAAGTTGTTTGCGCATATATAGTTTTCGTGTGATTGTGTACTGGTAATACAAAAAAATATGTTGTGTAAATGGTGACAGAGTAGCAATTAGTTCATCTCCTGGTCGACATAAAAGGTGAGTGATAATTATTATTCATAGTTTTCTGCCTAAGGGCAGATCTTTCACTGCAAAACTCAGCATTCTCCAATCTTCCTGATTTTACATCTTCCTCTTACTCCCATAGCAGGAATACATTACCTCATCTTGGTGTCTCTCTGATAAAATGAAAACCTCATATTATATAATTAATTGAGAGATGTAGACATTCTGTAGCAACTGAAAAACTCCTTTCCATCTTCCCTGATCTTATGAAACAGAAAACAAAAGCACCTTTCGTTTAATTTCCAACTGATTATAGAATGAACCCATATTATACGATATGTTGTTTTATTTTTCTTATTAGTTGCTCGGATTAAGAAAACTATAGCTTCTTCGGTTTAAGTATGACTATACTTAGTGATGAAAATTTTCCTCTCATTAAGCAATTTTTTACTCGTTGATTTCGCTGACTTTTATCATTTTCACTGACATAAATATAAATTTTCCTAAAAGTTTTCCCTGTATTAAGCTTATTGTTTTTGCAAAGTTTCATAAAATTGTACTGATATAGGTAATTAAGAATTTTCCTGAAACCTTTGCACTTAGTTAGATTAATAAATTGAAAAAAAAATTGCTTAATCATTTTTATTATTCTACTAATGTAATTATACATTTTCATGGCAATTTCCCCTTTATTAAGCAGTTTCTTTGCCTTATTGATTTTCCTAAGTTTTATAATCATTATTGTATTGATACAATTATAAATTTTCCGAAAATGTTTCCCTGATTAAGCAGTTGTATTAGCTTATTGCCACAGTCTACTATATACAGTCGCGAAGCTTGAGGTGTTTTTTTGCAAATCTCGCGATAAAGCGCTCCAAGCGGTTAGCAACTAGAAACAATAGACTGTCCACGGTCGACTTTGGATTTAGAGTGGACTGAGTCGCATTTCCATCGAGTGCTAGGTCGTTGCGTTTTTCACATTGATGCTTGTGAAGAAAAATCCTAACATCTATTTCTTATTTTACTTATAGATGCAAAAAGTGGTTAATAAACAGCAGGAGGGAAGATCTAATGACAAAGAATGAAGCATATCTTTATAATAATATAAAGTTTTGCTCTCTTCATTTCGAAAACACACAATTTATGAATGAAAACAAAAATAAATTAATCTGGAATACAGTTCTAACTTTATTTGATGTTTTAAATAAACCTGTTCTGTTATTACCTGCAGCTGAGAAACAAAAGCTTTGCACTAATTCTACGTCTGTATCAGTTGATTCCTTGAATAATTGTACATTTTCAGACAACTTAGGCCTACTTTTTTTTCAAAGGATATGTTTTTAATTATAGCTGTTAATTTTGTTGTTATTTTTATTTGTTACTTTACTAGAGACGTAGAAAAAGTAAGTCTGTTACAATAAAATTTATTGATCACGTTTTATTTCCAATTCTGGTGTGATTATTATTGCTTAACCTCATTCCACTTTGTTAACTACTACAAGTACCGGTACACGTAAGTTACTCCCATTAATTCATATTTCCATTATTATTGTTATTATATTACTGTTGTAAAGGGAAATGCAAATTAATATTTATTGGTTTCATAGTTCATTATCGCTATGATCTTGAATGAGTGAAGCGATTATAGTAAATTTCAGTTCGTTTTGCACAAACAAAAATAATATTAACCTATTTCTTGCAGGTATCTTCGAGTTTATGGTGGAATTTAATATACTTCATTAAAATAATAAATGAACTTTATCCATTTAAAATTTCAATAATGGAAGGAAGGTGCTAATTTTTCCAAAAGAACACAACAACGAAAGTGTAACATATTTTGTCATCTGCTAGGAGAGAGATCTGCGATGATGAGGCGGTAGTAGTGATCCTAGTGGTGGGCAACTACCCATGTTTGCATTTTTACTACATATTGAGCTTCGCGACTGTATATAGTAGACTGTGTTATTGCTTTTACTAAGTTTCACAATTATTGTACTAATGGGTTGCTAGAAGTCCCATCCTCAGCAACTGTTCCATCAAAAATGGAGGACATGCCATTTCAGCATGCTGACCTGCCATGGCATGCATAAGTTTCCTATAAGTGATAAAGAGAAGATACATTCGGTGAAATTGTCTGAATATCATCTTGGTAATATGCTAGCCAACAGCAGGTGAGGTCCCCCAGACAGTTTGGGGTTGCATGTAGGTGATATAACTGCCATAACATAAAAATATGGCTCCTACATTAAAACGGTTATACTTTTTGCTACATCACTCTCCTATATTGGACAGTAAGAGAGTTAATGGATTTATTACCAAGAACTCAACATTAGTTAACAACAACATAATTGTACTGATATAATAATTATACATTTTCCTGAAAACTTCCCCTTAAAAGGCAGTTTTTTAGTTTACTGATTTTGCTACGTAAAAAAAAAAACTGTATTGATACATGTACAGTAATTATAAATTTTCCTCTCATTAAGTTGTTAAGTTTTGTAATTGTATTGATATAATTTATAAATTTGCCTGAAAATGTTCTAGTTATTAAGTTATTTTTAGCCAAGTTTCATTATTATACTGATACAGTTAACAAGCAATTTTTATTTTAGTTTACTGATTTTGCCAAGTTTTATAATTATACCAATATAATTATTACGAAGCTACTGCATTTATCTGTTACAGAAAAACCTGCAAACATAATCTTTCCACAGTAAAAGATTCCGTTTAAGGAAAAACTGCCTGCTGAAGGATTCACTGGAAGGAATGGTGAACGGGAGAAAAGTCTGTTGTAGAAGAAGATATCAGATGATAGAAAACATTAAGATATCAGTGGAAAACAGTCACATTAAGATAGGGGAAATCAAAACCTACCATCTATCTATAATAGAATAAAAGATGTAATGTTCATCTACATGGTTGAATTTTTCTTTCAGCTTTAAGCATCAAGCAATGCATACAAGAGTGAACTAAACGCATTCAATTATTGTGTATGCCTTTTTCCACTGAAAATGAGAGCGCATTCGGTAATATTGAAAGCTACTTATCACTGGTGGGTTTTGTTTGATGATGTTGGATCTTTTAAGCTGAAAATGGCGGCAAGTACTGTTAGTTTTATTGAAGATTATCGCAAATACGTATGCCTGTGGAGTGTTCAACCACAATTTCGCTAATCAAACAGGCCTAAGTATTGGATTGATATTTAATATCTATTAGGTATTTTCTCTTTCTCATACAGAAACATGCATACATCAATAAAACTAGGTAACAGTGCTAACAGAAACTCTTTTTATATGAAGTTTACCTCCCTGAAGATATCATGTGAAATGTAAACTCTAATTATTATTTTATTTAATCTCGTCTTTAAGTTTACACATTGTACAGGGATTACTTTTCTTTTTTCTGCATTGTTGTGCAGTATATTATTCATATTTCTCCAAGTGGCGGCCTGAACATCTGCAGACTTCTAACACATGAGTACAGGTTGTTACAAAATAAACATTACAGTGCTTCCATTCCTCAAATGAGGTATAGCAATTCTTATACATTCAGAAATTTAAAATAAATATTATAATCCAGACATGATCTGAAGACCTTAATTCGTCCATTTAAGCACAGAAACTTAGTCATATAGAAAAGCAAAAGAGATCTTTTGAATTCAATATTTTCTAATGTTAATAGAAAAAAAGACAAGTTTGGGGGATGCCTCCCCATAGCTCCGCCTATGCTGTGTAGATGCAAAATCTGCATGCATCTTAATGAACTTTCGTTTTCAACTGTTTCTTTCAATATTCTACCCAAATTGCATGCCTAAACGCGTGAAAAATTGGACCGTGTAGATGCACCTTTACCACATTCTAGTATATACAGTCACGAAGCTCAATATGTAGTAAATATGCATCCACAGATAGTTGCTAACCACTAGCATCGCTAATATTGCCTCATTACAGACAATGCGAAATAGTACGGGCACAGTCTATTGTTCCTAGCACCCTCACAACTCAAGCTTCTTGACTGTATATACTAGACTGTGCCATTACTCGTTTTGCATTCTTTGCTCCTTAATTTTTTTTTTCTCTGGAGACTAATTATTTGACACACACTGCCCATGGGTCTGTTCCCGTCTTTTCTTTAATCTGGCGGGAATTGATTGAAGTTTTGTAGAAGCAGCCCCTTGTTCTTCACGTCCTTCTTGTGCATTGTTGTTCTTTCGGTTGCATTGTTGACAACAGTTTGTATTTAAAATGCCCGGTTTCTTTAGCAGTTCAAAATGCTGCTCAGAGGTGGCAGGACAGACAAATAAGCTAAATATTTTCCCTGATAACATAATCGGGGATATTTCTTACCTTCATATGGGATTTCTAATATCTGTTAGTAGGCACTGGCAATACTGGTGTAAACATGGCGGTTAGTTGTATGTTGCAAAAGGAAACGTTGTTTTTACAGGTGCTTAAGAAATGTGCACCTTTAATAAATTTGGGATTAGTCCGGTTTGCATCAAAAAAAGCAGGTTAAAGATTTATTTAAATCTGTGAAACTTATATTTAGTGAATGTATTCCTGTAAAGGTATAATATTACTGTCTGGTTACCCAGACACAGAGGTAACAAAAATATTTGGAGTGAAACTTTAATGGGGTGCTCATCATAGCGGCACACGAGAAATGCCATGTGATAACATGTAGTAATACGCGTACTAAATTTGAAAGGGTATTTCTTCCGAGTAACTGAATAAAAGTTGGCACAACTTCTTTCTACTTTAATACATTAAACAGTTTGCATATTCGGGTATTTCTCCAAAAAAGCGACACTGGAGAAGGCACAATTTTCTTTTACTTCACTGACTGACTACTGTGAGATGTAAATAGTAACAAATGCGTGGTTTTAGTTTTCAGCCACAAATACTTTCAACATAAAAATCGTTTGATACCTGTCTATATATTCTAATGCATTGTTGTATCCCCCTCTCGTGTTACCAATATAACACTCGAGAAGTCCAGGACACAATACTAGGGAAACGAAGTTTTTTCATAGTATAATTCTCCCTGGACCTTTCGCATGTTATGTTGACAACTGCACGTCATGAGCTGACGACCTGCTACATCTTTCATTACTGTCGTCTCCACAAGTGCACATTACAAGTACAGAAGAACACGCGAGAGAACCATATAACATGCCAGTGTAACACCGAAAGCAAAAGGGTATGGTATGTAAACTAATATCGCGAAATAAGATATAAATTGATCTGGTCGTTATAATACTCGGTAAATTCCTAGGAGACTGTCTGATGGTTGGCTCTAGTAACTATTCCCAGCACGAAAATGGCATATTACCTACACCATCTCTTAACCTCAGTACCATAACATTACCTAGGCCTAATACAGTATTATCATAACATCTGAAAACCACCTTCTCCACGTAAAATACGTTTATAAATATTAAGTAGTTATTAAATGAAAATAATATGCCAAAATGTCAGTTTGCCTTCTTCAGTGTAGCCTAGCATTTCGGAGAATTAGTAATTAGTAGTAGCGGTAGCGACAGCATTTGAAAGTTCTCCATTCGCCTTCTAGCTTCCCAGTATAATTTAGAGTCCGAATCCAAAAGATTTGATGCCAAAGCTGGACATTTTCGTAGATGTTCTTGATTTATCAAATAGTCTTGGTTACACAGGATGCATTTTGGTGAACCAAAAATTCCAATTTTAAACAGGTGTGCTGCTAAACAGTCATGGCCAGTTAGCATTCGAAATTTTGATACTGCATCATGTCGAGGAGAATCAGATATAGGCTATGTTCTTTTTCAGTAAGTAGTATTGACCAAGATAAATTTCTTTAGAATTTTGATTTGAAATTGTGCTTGTATGAACAATTTGGCACTGTGATAAGATATCTTTTTCAAGGGTACTTGTGCAAGTAATATTTTAGTTCTTTTCTTTGCCAAACAATCTGCAATCTCATTGTCCATAATACCACAATGGGCAGGGATCCATTGGATTGATTGAAACTATGGCTTCGATTACAGAAATTGAGTCGCTAAATATAACAGCATTTTTGAACATATTAATTTGATAAATAAGTTGTGTTAATGCCCTGTTGATTGCTGTAATTTCTCCATCAAAGTGAGTAGAAGGACTCCCTGTAAACAAACAAAAGCTGAATAATTTGGAATATATTCCAGTCCCAACTGGTTCATCATTTTGATATTTGGGGCCATCTGTATAAATGTGTAACCAATCTAGGCCTATATTGGGGTAGAATGTATTTATATTTTCCAAGAGCAACTTGTTTTAATTCAAGTGTAGACGATTCTTCTCCCTTCAAATCCCTAATTAAATTTGTATTATAATTTATATTGTCATATTGTAATGGTGCTTTAGGTAATAGGAACTTTTCTGGTTTTAAATGAAAATTAAATATATCTCTTAGTTTCTGGATTGCCTGGAGAAAAACATTAATGGTACCGGTACTAATCAATTACCAAAACCTCCAAATTATAATTGGTATTACTTTTAATAGATATTAAAATATAATTAAAGACAGAAAAATTAATTAAAATTGCAAATACTGTACAATAAAGTACTTTATTGAGGCTTCTGTTGTGTATACATTTTTATTGGTTGATATTAGAGGAAGAAATGATGATATATTAATTTCTAATCATATTCATGCCCCATCCATTTTGCGTTTTCAATTTTCTGCATCTGACTTGATAGCTTGACCAGTATGTGTCGTGTGGTAACCTTATCATTCTTTCATATTGCAACAGTGAGCTTTTATGTATCTCATATTTTATGGGATAGTTCTTCGTTATTATTTGCATTGCTGTTATTGAGGTAGATTTAACTGCACAAGTGATTAATCTCATAGCATTATTTTGTGCCACTTCTAATTTGTCAGTGGTTTTTGTTGATGCTGTAAGTAAGTTTTCACATCCATAAAGAATTTGTGGGTTTTTATATGTTTCATAAGTTGTATTCAGTACTGATCTTGAACATCCCCACTTTGTTCTTGCAAGTCTTTTCAGTTCATTGCATCTTATCTACTGTATTTTTAACATGTTTTTCCCAATTAAGTTTTTGATCAAAGTATACTCCTAAGTATTTTGGATTTTGCTGGTGAGAGATTTTATGTCCATCTATTAGTAATTGAAAATTGTTAGTGTTGTCATCGTCATTGTTATTGTAATGTAATGCGAGAGATTCTGATTACATCAATTTTCTTTAGCAAGACAGAATTATTTATGTATCTTCTTATCAGGAACATAAATATTTTGATCTGGGCATTCCATAAGATCGGAGGGAATAATTTAAAAGATTATTTTTTTAAAACAGCATTTTCATTTTCTAAACTTTCTCTGAAGGTAACTTTTGATTCTATCTTTTCCTGTAGGCACCAGTACAAGGAACCAAAAGGGTCATGCCCGACCTAAGCACCGGGGTTGGAGAGTTCAAGATGGCCATTATGTTCAAGCTGGAACGATTTTAGCAACACAACGTAATTTGAGATTTCACCCAGGTTTAAATGTTGGATTCGGCAAGAATGGTACTTTATTTGCCATTGAAGCTGGGAGAGTGTATGTTACATGTGAAAAAGCAGATCCAAACTGGGAACATACCTGGATAATGAGACATTATGAAGGAAGAGATAATGAAACTATTTACAAGAAATACTTCAATGTTATTCCAGAACCCCAAGAGTTCCGTTTTAAGCTTATTGACAGAATATAATTATATTGGACTGCACAAGTGTAGACGAATCTATAAAAGATAATAGTAAGAAATATCCATATGTTGACCATTTGTTGATTCTGGTCTGATTTTTGCATGTAAATAATACAAGTATTTGTAATATATTTATTATTAACCTTCTTTCTTTTTTGTGTATTTAGCAGTGTTGCCGTACCTACTGATTAAGCAGGAGATTTCCTGTTTTTCCATTGAATCTACCGCTCTACTTCTTTTTTTTGTCAAAAGTCCGAATTTCTCCTTCGTTTTTGGTATGCTGCAGTCATCTGGTTCTATGCCCGGATTTTAAATTTATTACATATTATATTATGTCACCATGTCTTACTTTTCCATCTTATACACAAGTCAAATGATGTTTTCATTTGTCTCCCTACTCATAACGCTTCGCCACAATGATGCTTAAAGAGCAGGAACACGTGAAACAGTGAGAGAGTAAAGTGTAGGTAATGGTATTTTTGTGTTACATATCGTGCACAGTGATCTTTTAAAATGATTGAAAGTGTCCCAGCAAGAAAGAAGAGTAAATACTTCTTTGCAGAATTATAAATCAGAGTGGGAAAATTATGAACAGTTTAAATGGTAGTTATGCAAAAACAGGAAAAGGGATCGTTTTTCGTTTGTAATAATCGCAGCTAATGCAGTACTGTCTTTAATATCATCTTTAAAATAAATCTTGTTCTACCTAAAATCGTTTGTCAATATACAAAAAACTCCTGATTAATACATTTTAATGCGAAACATTGTCAATGAGACATTACTGTGTCAAACAAAATTGCATGACTTATTTACATACGCTGAGTAAAGATGAAGTAGTAATATTTAACAAAATTGTTCAATTTCATTGGTTAGGGATGTGCTATATAGTAATAAAACAGTATCATCTTTCTTACAGTATACACTGTTTTGTAATTAATATTATAATAAGAAGAGAAAAATCATGTTTAATTAATCTACTGTAATCTCCTGTTTTTTTCGATTGTTTTCTCCTGATTTTCATGAGTAGGTCGTAGCAACACTGGTATTTAGAACCCTATTCCATGGAGCATGGACATAAGTACTAACTACAGAGAGTTTGCACTTCTTTCTTATTATGAATATCTAATTTGATAAAGTCTTGTTCACATTAATTTTATTCCTGTGATAAGCAAAGAGGAGAAACTTCCACTTAAGAAAGCCCAGTAAGGTCGCTCCAGCTCAAGTCTGTTATAATTGAATCGGAAGATGCAAAAGGTGACATGTGACATTTTTTTGCCATTTTCACTTTTTTACTGGATTTAAGTTCTACAGAGATAGATACACAATTCTATGCAAAAAGGTAACATGTAGTGGCAAGCATGAGAACGAAACAGCAGTCAGGAATTCTTGGAAATATGCAAAAACGGGACATGTGCAGCATATATCACCTTTTTGCAAAGTATGAATAATGTTGGTACTCTGGATCTGCTGGTATTGGCTGTCTGGTTTGTATGTTATGTTGTATATATTCAAAATCATCACATACTATTTTCCCATTTGTGGGCATTCGTTTTTGTCCTGTAATAGGAACTTTGGCCAAATAAAACTAATTATTTGGCTAGCTGACCATAAATAATGGTTGAACAGTATGGAGCACTAATCCTAAAATCATGAAAAAAATATGTTGCCTTTTAAAAATGTTGTCGATGTCACACACTGTACAAAAATGGTTGAAAATTTTGTTTCTTTAAAAAATGAATTAATTTTAGTTTTATTTTCATTATTCCTTACTTATGAAAATCCCTGTATATACAGAAGGGTTTTACAATATACTAGTGTAATACGAGAGATTAGTATTGATACTTAAGACGAGATGAAAATATTTTAGGCAACTGGATTGCTGAAGTGAATGTGTGAGCATGAATATAATTTACAGCCTGTTATGAATATTTCATATTTGGAATGCCTGTCTGTGCTATATCCATATTAGTGGCAGTTCCTCGGGGGAGGGAAGGGAGGAACGTCCTCACATTTTTCTTCTTTTGAAAGTAAATACCAAATAAAATATGTGCCTTGAAATTCAAGGAAGATTCGATAATTTTTAAGTTCACAGCTATAAGAAAACCTCGTTTGATCGAGTTTTAAACTATGCACCCTCATGTGCTACTAGAAAACTGTGAGAAAGATGCGAGATTATTTGTGTAGAGGAAAGTCAATTTATTCCTCCTTTACTGCAGTTAGCACACATAGACAACAGCGCATTAGCGGCCAGAGAAGGAAGCAGAGTTTTAAAGCGAGTAAATGAACGGAGAGAGAGGAGATCCTCCTCTGAATCAGTGCATGGGCGGGAAATAGAAACCGACTGCTTGTGCAGCAAGCTCGCTACCGCTGCCATCTAACAATCTTGCATTCAACAGACTATAACACACCTAGGAGGAGGCACAATAAAAACAATTTTAATGCAACGCTATGAAAGACATCATATAAACATTTTTTTTTTTTAATTATAAATCAAAAATATTATTCATTGCACTTTATATAAGCTACTATTCATGGTTTGAAACTTTCAAGGATATTTGAAAGTTAAAGTCGGGTTTATATAAAACAAAGAGGAAATAGTTCTACGTTAGTATCGTAGATCTTTTGGCCCCTGAAATTCACTTCCATTCATTGTGTACTAGATAGGGCAACAGTCAAGTTGTCAATTTTGTACAAATATTTGAAACTGAAAGTACTCCAAACTACATAATTTTTAACATAACAAATTTATTAACCACCGGCAACTTTGAACAATAATGGTAGTATGACTTTACAAGAACTAATATTCTTCAAAAGCATGTGTTACTCAACTTTTAAAATGTACAAGTGGCAACACAGACCACGTGGGCAGGTACAGTGTTTTTGCTTTCCTCAGATTATTTCCCATTCCCATTTCCGCAGTTCTGATTATGTGCTAGTAGCTAGTCTCTTCCAACACGTGTGATGCTATAGTGTACTCGAAAAATGCTGCGAGGTGAATTTCCTTGTAATTGTTAATTTGTGCAATTATTCAACAATGAATGGAAGTGAAAATATATATTTTGGAAAATTTAGGAAACTCAGTTTACAAGAACAGATTATTGCTATACAGAAGGGAAGACCAACCCCAACACTACCTGGTCTTACATGTATGCATGTTGGCTAATTTGTAGCATGTTTCATTCAAGAAGGTGTCATTTCGTCCTGTTACCTTCTTTCCTCCCCTTAAGAAATACGCAGGAGCTGCCACTGACCCATATGCAACTACATTCTTGCGGGTTGCTTGGTGACTAGGTAACCAAATACAGGATTCTACTAATGACAGTGAGTCACCTCGTATTTCGAGTAACCAGCTATTAAACAGTCTTTTGTTATTTATTTATACCTACCTACACATTTACCACAGAATCGTCCACACCTGTGGAGTAACAGCCTGAACGCGAAACTAGGTAGCCTGGGTTCGAATCCTGGCCGGGACAAGTTATCTGGTTGAGGTTTTTTCCGGGGTTTTCCATCAACCCAAAATGAGCAAACACTACATAACTTTCGGTGCTGGACCCAGACTCGTTTCACTGGCATCACCTTTCATTCAGACGCTAAATAACCTGAGATGTTGATACAGCATCGTAAAATAACGCAATTAAATTTCCCTACTAAATTATACAAGATAAAATAATCTGAAAGTACTAGCATGGCCAAGTTATGGATGGCCCATCTGGTCGGACATATGCGACGGTTTTTCGGGAAGCTATGGCGACCCATAGGTTCTAGAACAATATGAAATTTACAAACACCACAACACATCCTGAACCCTCAACTGAATTTCAAAAAGCACACCCTTTTCGACATAATCACGAACACATCCTACCACAACAAGAAATCAGAAGATAGTGCTGGAACTCACTAGAATTCAGAGGATGACGCAAACCACGTCGAAACTAGTCAATCAGGTAATTTACCACTAACATCTACAATATTAACACAGGAAAATAGTTACACTGAACAACAAGAATTTTGCTCCGACTTAAAACATTGTGTTCTTTATGGTTTGGTGTGCGCTGAATCCAAAAATGCATTTCTTTTCTTCATATCACGTATGGGTTTTAAGACATACTATGATTTCATTTTTCGATAAGCACTCCCCAAGGAAACATCTGGTGCGGATTGGGGGTTGTAAACCAAAACAAAAACTAATGCATTTTATGAGTTTATGACATTTCCGGTTTATTGTGGTTGTTGGCATGTTCTTTTGTACTTCTAATAAATAAACAGATGTTGGTACTTTCTATTCAGTAAATTTCCTTACAGTTCAAAGTGAGGTATATGCAATGAACAAACAAGGATGTCGTTTTCAGTATTTAAAAGAAAAGTGCACTGAGTGAAGGCAAATTAAAAGAGAGCATTTTCATCGGTCCACAAATTCACAAAGTTATGGCTGACTCTTTGTTTGAGGAAAAGCATTCCATTACAAAAAAAATAGCTTGGCATGCTTTCAAAGATGTTTGCTCAAATTTCCTTGGAAATTCTAGGGAAGACAACTACATATAAATTGTTCTGGAAACCATGCCAAGTGCATATGAGAAAATGAGGTATAATATGTCTCTCAAAATACACTTTTCACATTCTCATTTGGATTTCTTTCCTCCTAACCTTGGAGTGCTAAGCGACAAGCATGGGGAAAGATTTCATCGAGAAATATCTGAAATGGAAAGGCAATATAAAGGAAAATCGTCATCCAGTATGCTTGCAGACTATTGTTGGTTCCTTGTAAAAGACAGTCCTGGGTCTAGTTATAAACAGAAGTCATCCAGAAAATTATTTTAAATATAAGTTCAAATTCCAAGATTTTTCTCATTATAGCCCTATGTATGAAATATTTTTATTGTATTTTAAACTATGTAACATCATTTTTGTATCCAGTACACATATTTCAAGTATTATGAGGCATTTGAATCCCTAGTGTGTTGTAATTTTACCAGCAGCAGTGAAAAATTAAAAAAAGAGAAGTTTTTTTCATAAAAAAAATTCAATTCATTTTCCCTGGAAAATGGTACGTGATGGGGCAATTTGGATTTTAAATTCAGATTTAGGGCACACATATTAGTAATATTCACCTATTTTTATTTCGAAGCAAGACAAAAAGTAAAAATTTGTTGATCAGTGTTATTACTTGTTCAATAACGTTCATTTGTGAAGGATGCATGATAGAAAAGATTTGGTTTCAATAATAAGGCAGGCTCTGGCCCTACAAGGGCTGTAATGCCGTGGAGTAAGTAAGTAGATATGAGTCATGTGAACTTTTGCAACTGGGTTTTACAAAGTGTTGCCAATGGCATTGCGGATCCTACAGTAATTATTTTCACAGATGAAGCATGATTTCACTTACATGGCCATGTTATAACGCAAAACAATAGATACTGGAGTACAGAAAATCCTCATTTTATTCATGAAACGCTTTTACATGATGAGAAGGTTGGTGTTTAGTGCGTTATAACTGCACATAGGATTATAGGCCCTATATTTTTTGATGATACAATCAATGGTGACAGATACAGAACACAAATACTCAACCTATTTTTTGAACAGTTAACCGGTATCGAGTGTCAGAGTGCTTATTTCCAGCACGATTCAGCAACTTCCCATACAGCAGCCAAAACATTGAATTTGATAAGCGAAATATTCAAGGACAGGGTTACTAGTAGAGGATTATGGCTCTCTAGGTCCCGTTATGTCAGCCTGCGATTTTTATTTATGGGGAAATTTAAAAAAATAAAGTATACAAAGACAATCCGTGAGTTAAAAGACAGTATTGTACGAGAAATCAGGAGAATTACAGAAGACGAACTTGCACGTGTAAATGCCAGTTTTCTTCGGAGATATTGTCAGGAATGTGTTGCAGCAGAGGAACATCATTTTCAACACCTTCTACAGTCAAGGTTAGTAAACAATATGAATAATGTAATTTTAATAGCTGACTAGCGATTAGCAGACCTCGTTCACCAGGAATGACAAGCACTGACACCAGGCCCCCTTGCTGCCAAGTGCCGTAGAGAATGTCATAGACCACTCTGTATATATAAAAACATTAATATCAGAATTTGGAGTAATTTCAATTATCCTTTAAGTTTTCACAGCAACATATTAAAGCTTTAAAATGCAGATTTCTCAAAATATTACATTTTGAGTTGTTTTCCTTTTGCAAGGGGGTTTACAGTATAGGCCCTATTTGTTGCTAAAGTTGTTGCAAATCTGTTCAAAATCCACATCGCATGTTCAGTTTTAATCTGAAGTTTTACATAGAATCTGTCAGGAAAATTCTTTAACGGTTAAATGTTATGTTTTATTTAACGACGCTCACAACTGCAGAGGTTATATCAGCGTCGCCGGATGTGCCGGAATTTTGTCCCGCAGGAGTTCTTTTACATGCCAGTAAATCTACTCACATGAGCCTGTCGCATTTAAGCACACTTAAATGCCATCGACCTGGCCCGGGATCGAACCCGCAACCTTGGGCATACAAGGCCAGCGCTATACCAACTCGCCAACCAGGTCGACTCTTCAACGGTTTAACCACAGTCTAGTATATACAGTCACGAAGCTCAATACGTAGGGAATATGCATCCATAGATAGTTGCTAACCACTAAGATCGCTACTATCATCTCATCACAGACAATGCGAAATAGTACTGGCACAGTCTATTGTTCCTAGTACACTCACAACTCAAGCTTCGTGACTATACTAGACTGTGGTTTAACTATGAAGACAGCATCATGAGAGGCTTCTCAAATTCAACTTAATTACTCATTTCCCGTCACCAGTTGAATTACGAAAATAAAGAGTAAAAATTAACATGTGCAACAGTGAGGCAGAGAACTAATTTATTATAGGAGCAGAGGTGACGAAAGAGTGGAAGAGAGAAGTGAAGAGATAACAGTAAGAGAGATATATATATAGAGAGAGAGAGAGACACACACATATACAGGCTGTTTCCGAGGTGGTGTTACAAACTTTCAGGGATGATGGCAAAGGGAACATGTATCAATTTGAAGAGATAAGGAACCCTGGTCCGGAAATGGCCGAGTCGAAAATTACAAGCAAAAACAGTTCTGTGGAATTGAAATAATTTTATTCCTCAGTATACCTTATTTATGTGTATTTATCTGTACATCTTACACATACTTTATTCATCTGACGTTGTTTACGTTGTCTACTTAGAGTATTCCATTCAGTGTGCTGTCTGAGGGATGGGGACAGGAAACTACACTAAAGCAATGCTGATAGCATAATGTGTAACGGAGATGGTCAGTCCTGATATGCACGTCTATAGACAGCAGTGTATGTGTACAAGTTGCAGTGTCCAGTCGATCAGTCCTAGTGTACTGGAGGAGTACACGAGAGCAGAATAAGCAGACCTGATTTTCGAATACAGTTGAGCCAAAGGGAACAGTAGACAAGCTCACAGATTGTATCGGTACAAGTACCCATGTAGGAGACATCCGGCCCATACCATTTTTCCACGACTGTTCCAAAAGTTAAGGGCAGGAGGGCAAGTGGTGTCAAATTACAATTCCATTTCCACACAACTATTTTTGCTTATAACTTTCGACTCAGTCATTTCCGGACCATGGTTTCTTATCTCAAATTGATACATGTGCCCTTCGCCATCATCTCTGAAAGTTTGTAACACCACCTCGGAAACATCCTGTATAAAAGTCAGTTTACAATGCATTTTGACATTTTCTGACAGCCAAATATTAATTTACAGTCACCGATAATTACATTTTCTGACAGCCAAATATTAATTTACAGTCACTGATAAATGTATCACACTGCAAGATACCACTCCTCTCTATCTCTCCATAGGTCTTCTCCTAATTGTCTTCTTTCCATAGCTTCCAGAATGCCCTTTTTCCATGTTGTCATAGGTCTTCCTCTTTTTCTTCTTGATGGGGTCCAATCATATGCCAACCTTGGTAATCTTTCCGTATTCATTCGCATCATATGCCCATACCATATTAGTTGTTTTGTGAAAATATTCTCTACAATATCATTCTTAACTTGCATTTTCTTTCTGATTATATCGTTTCTAATTTTATCTCTTCTTACTTCTTATTTACCTTCAATAAAGAGCAGTGGCGTATACTGGTTAAAGGGTTTGGGCTACCGCTGACCCTATTATTACATAAAATATATCTAACAATTACTTTAATTTTAATTACTATGGTAAAACTAATAATACAAAATTATTACATTATGTTATATTATAAACTTTTTCTTTTGTAATTTCCTTGGGCTGCCGCCGGTAGCCCGCAAAATACGCCTCTGATAAAGAGCTATTAGTCAACTGTCCGAAGACAGGTCTGCACCCCACAAGTGACACCAACAAGGCATCACTCATGAGACAACTAGGCCAGGTAGAGGGGAACCAGTTTCTTTCCCCCTTCATTGCATACATAGCCGATTAGCTACGTTAGTAACATATAAAGCACGGAAACCATGTTAGGTACCTAAACGGAATAAATTAATACAATTTCAGCAGAGGATACCAAATTCTCCAGGGGGAGACAATACTCGGTATCTTCTTTTTTTAGTTGGTTATTTAACGGCGCTGCATCAACTACTGGGTTATTTAGCGTCAATGGGATTTGTGATAGAGTAATCGTATTTACTAATATGAGGCCGAGGATTCGCCTTACGGTTGGGGAAAACCTCGGAAAAACCCAATCAAGTATTCAGCCCAAACAGGAACCGAACCCACGCCCGAGCGCAACTCTGGATCGGTGGGCCCTGATTTCACGACAAAGGAAATTAATTTTCTAATTGTTTTAAGAGACGAAACGTCACTTGGCAGTTCGCTAAAATTTACAGTATCCACTATTTTTTTTATAAAATTATATTATCCTTATTATTTTATTTTCCGCCTCAATAACTTTCAAAAGTCCCATAATTTTTATTACCACGCGTTTAGGTTTTTCAGGCGAATATCGACATACTCATGGTTAACGACACTGTGGTGTCGACAGAGCTGGAAGAGGCATCTCGGGTACAGTGCACGAACTATGATGAAAACCGGCATGAATCCTGTGCGTAAACCGAAGTGGAAATGTCATTTGTCAGCTGTGTGCTTATCGACTTCACAGATTGTTGGACTGTTTTATGACGGGTTTTCTTGGCGCTCCTGTCGAAATACGTGTTAAATATTATAATGATTCAATTATTATTAATTTACAAACTGCGTTTTGCTTTGTAAGTATTATTGTATCATTGATTTGTTTCTTTTGTAAGCTTACATAATTGTGTAATTTGCAGATAACATTGAAGTTTACGAGATGTGTTGGCCTTCTCATAATGGGCAGGCTTTCTGAAATTATAGAATTCAATGTAGTACTCAATTAGATTTTTGTTTGTATTGAAGTACTAATTTTATTACTCATGTAAACGTTTTCTGTAACGTGCGTCGTCTGCGGTACGATCATCAACTTTAGCAACTGACAGTAGGGCCTATTATAAACATAACCAAATTTATTCTTGTTCAGCTAAAACCGACTTACTTAAAATTTGTATTTAGGTACAATATTAGTATTTATGGAGGAACTAGCGCACGGGAAGACCAGGTGATTTTGTTGTATTCTTGGTCTAGGGAAAATACTAGTCTTTTACGAAAATACTACAATGGCTCACCGAAGTTCTTTTGTTGTTGTTTAGCCAACTGTCACAAGTGTGGTATCAGACATGGCACCACAGGAGGTAATGGGGTAAGTATAGCATCTTAAATATTAAACTTTATCAGAAAAAAAAATCTCATATAAACTCGACTATTTTCACTCCCGAAATCATCTGAACTTTCTGTGCTCTAGCGTAGCCGTATTGAAGTTATGTTCGACAATCCTGTGGAACCTAGGTCCCATTCTTACGTACTTCTTGCACCTACAAGAAGAGCAGAATCTTTGTTCGTGATGCTCATGTG
This sequence comes from Periplaneta americana, assembly GCF_040183065.1. Classification (NCBI taxonomy): domain Eukaryota; kingdom Metazoa; phylum Arthropoda; class Insecta; order Blattodea; family Blattidae; genus Periplaneta; species Periplaneta americana. The sequence continues at coordinate 152,662,179 of NC_091123.1, forward strand.
CCGATTTAGAGGGGATTGGTGGCAGTCTTTTAGAGCATGGGTCCCTTACTAACGTCATCTTATGTTTTCGATTATTTGGTCAAGGGTGTATGCATTCTTTGTCGAGAATCAGTTGACAATTTGCAGCATAAATTAAAGAAATAACGTACCGGTAGGCCTACCTTTATGACATTCATATACATTGCCCTGGACCAAAGAACAGAGAGGATTAAGTAGGTTACATCCCTTCTACAAGTTGTAGTGGACTCTTCTTAGCTCTCGCGTGTGCGAAGTTCACATAACTTATGTCCCCTCCAAACCGGCGCATGTGTATCACGGATGGTGGGGGCTGCTGTTCTTGTGGGTGCAAGAAATATTCAAATACAGGACCCACAGTCTATAGAATTACCTCTATGTTCTATGCAATAGCAGCTAAAAGTTTAGGGAAAAGATGTAGAAGACCGAGGAATTTATAACTAGGAGGTATAAAAATTGTAGGCCTATTGTACCCATATTTATAGGTCTAGTAAGTTGTGAATATATAGATACAATTGCTGTAGTTCCAAGTTTGTTATATCCTCCTGATAAAATTTAAGACTGACGCCAATTTGGGGTATCCTGGGTGGTGGATGGGATTTTCTTATTGCCAAACTTTCAGAATGGCCCTTAGGTTCACTCAACCTCCTATCAAAGTGGGTAGCAAGTCTTTTTCAGTAGTAAAAGACACTAGGAATGTGGTGCCGACCACATCATCTCATTGTAACGTTGAAGCCAAGAAAACATGGTGCTCTATTTCCTTGTCCACAAATGCTTTCATGGCTCTGAAACAATTTTTCCCTTTAAATTATTCAAACCTACATCTCATCAAAAGCAATAAGACTGAACATAGAAATTTAAGTCCATACCTGTGGAGTAACGGTCAGCACGTCTGGCTGCGAAACCAGGTGGCCCGGGTTCGAATCCCGGTCGGGGCAAGTTACCTGGTTGAGGTTTTTTCCGGGGTTTTCCCTCAACCAAATACGAGCAAATGCTGGGTAACTTTCGGTGCTGGACCCTGGACTCATTTCACCGGCATTGTCACTTTCATTTCATTCAGACACTAAATAACCTAGATGTTGATACAGCGTCGTAAAATAACCCAATAAATAAATAGAAATTTAATATTGCATTGCATTGTTGAACACGTGCGCTACTGCATTGCACTGCTAGGAATGATACAGGGATATCCAAAGTTTTGTAGAATTTCAATAAAGATACATTTATACTTAGAATTTAGATTTTAGAATTCAGATGTAAATATAATGAAAGTAAAATTATTCCAAGAGCCACAATAAATACCCTTGAGGGCCACATGCAGCATGTGGACCACATAATGAGTACCGCTGGCTTAAAGATACTAAAATTATCAGAAACAGTTCACATGTATATGTTGTTACCGCCGTAGAATACAATGCAGCCGGAGTAAGGAACACTTGTAGAGACCTGCATACTGGAGCAGTTGTATGGAACACTTTCAGGCAAATGACCTTTATTAACACTCCTTAGCTTGGGTTTTCTCCTTGCCTCTCCACAGTGAAGACAATTGAATGAGTAATAGCACAGTATTAGAGGAATTTGAAGACAAGACTACTGTAGGAACTGCTGTTGTAGATTTAAGCAAAGCATTTGATACAATTTCTCATAGTGTAATACTTAAAAATTTCTTTCTTATGCTGTAAAAAATACGGAATTGAAATTGATGATCTCTTATGTACAAACAGGAAAATAGGTTCTTGTAGGGGATAAAGCATCTAATTTAAATGATTAAATCTGGAGTTCCTTACTTTTGAAGGCTTCTCCACTTCGTAGCAGTTGTCTTGTAAACCCTGTCTCCAGTTCTGGCGATCTTCCTGTAAATCCTCAATCCTCTGGATCCTTTCACTCCTCTTATGCCTCCTCTCCAAGTCAGTTGTGGGCATCCTCTCTTTTTACGACCCAGTGGTAACCAATTAAACACCATTTTTGGCCAGCTCTCCTGCAGCATTCGTTTAATGTGTCCATACCATTGTAAAGTTCGAATCTCGAATCGTCTGTCAGGGTTCAATTTTAGGGCCACTTCTTTTTGTCTTCTTTTTGTATTAATTTTTATTTTTTATTTAATTGAGTTATTTTACGACGCTGTATCAACATCTGAGGTTATTTAACATCTGAATGAGCTAAAGGTGATAATGCCGGTGAAATGAGTCCAGGATCCAGCACCGAAAGTTACCCAGCATTTGCTCGTATTTGGTTGAGGGAAAACCCCGGAAAAAACCACAACCAGGTAACTTGCCCTGACTAGGAATCGAACCCGGGCCACCTGGTTTCACGGCCAGACATGCTAACCATTACTCTACAGGTGTGGACTTCTGTATTAATGATGTGTTCTGGGCATATCAGTATTGCATGCTGATGATACAGCCTTCCTCACCACCCTTGGTAGGAATATTGATAAGGTAAAGAACAAAGAAAATATTATGCTGAAGAGAGCTGAATTAATAAACTGAAAATAAACAGGGAAAAGACTGAAACTATGTACCGTACTTCACGATCGGTAACAGTGGTGATACACCTAAAGCAGTAAGATTTAGGAATTCACCTTGCCAGGATACCAGCTTTGGAAGTTCATGAAATAATATATGTATGAAATTGTGAAAAATTATTAATATTTGTACAGGTACGGAATTTAAAAATGAGTCGAGTCTTTGTAGCAGTTCTCCTCTAGGCAACAAGCTTCACAAGATTGTTCACAAGTAGCATACATTCAGGTGCTCTTGTTTACTGCACATGCGCAATGCATTATATCTGGAACTTAGTAAAATTAGTTGACCCAAATTTTGTTTCTGGGTCTATGTATTAAATGTTTCCATAAGGCAGTTTTATTATGTCATTCAAAATGGAAATGGAAATATAAAAATTGGAGATTTATCCTTCGAAGAGGTGGAAAAATTCAAATATCTTGGAGCAACAGTAACAAATATAAATGACACTCAGGAGGAAATTAAACGCAGAATAAATATGGGAAATGCGTGTTATTATTCGGTTGAAAACCTTTTGTCATCTAGTTTGCTGTCAAAAAATCTGAAAGTTAGAATTTATAAAACAGTTATATTACCGGTTGTTCTATATGGTTGTGAAGCTTGGACTCTCACTCTGAGAGAGGAACAGAGATTAAGAGTGTTTGAGAATAAGGTTCTTAGGAAAATATTTGGGGCTAAGAGGGATGAAGTTACAGGAGAATGGAGAAAGTTACACAATGCAGAGCTGCACGCATTGTATTCTTCACCTGATATAATTAGGAACATTAAATCCAGACGCTTGAGATGGGCAGGGCATGTAGCACGTATGGGCGAATCTAGAAATGCATATAGAGTGTTAGTTGGGAGGCCGGCGGGGAAAAAGACCTTTGGGGAGGCCGAGACGTAGATGGGAAGATAATATTAAAATGGATTTGAGGGAGGTGGGATATGATGGTAGAGACTGGATTAATCTTTCTCAGGATAGGGATCAATGGCGGGCTTATGCGAGGGCAGCAATGAACCTCCGGGTTCCTTAAAAGCCAATAAGTAAGTAAATACATACAAATTTCGACAATGTCAATAAATATTATTGTGATTTATGATGTATATATGATATATCCATGCAGGAACTCTACATTACCATATGATAAAGGATGGGTGGAGCAGAGAAAAATTATCTCTGGCACTGGGACTCGAACCCGGATTTTCAGCTCTGTGGGAGGGTGGCGGGTGCAGGTGTGTGTGTATGTGTGCGTGTGCGTGCGTGTGTGTGTTTTTTTCTTCCTTCAATTTAACTTATTTTTGCATTATTATTAGGGATCTATTAGTTTTATAAATTTACTGGGAACAATAATTTATTTTATTTAAATTATTACTACACTTATGAAGTGGTAGTATTTTGGGAGTACAATATATCTGTTGTTTATTTTCAGAGATGAGCACCGTCGTCTTCATTTCAGGTTTTAAAGCCTAGTTCTCATTATGAGTGGTCAACTTGACATTGTCGTACGTACACAAAGCCGCCTGGATGGAAAATGGCTCAAGACAGATTTGCAGCAGGCACTTAGTACTGATGGCCTTGCTCAATTGTGGAATGAGATGGTCAAAGATGGCGAGCTCACTGGATCTTTTAGTGATGGTTTATTGAATTCTGTTGGAATTACAGCCCATAAAGGTATCTCCAAAGAGATGGAAATGTATTTCATTAGTGCTGTATTTACTGGCATACTACTAACTTTTTTCTTTAAAAATGAGTCTGAAAGCAGGGTGCATCTCATAAGCCGATACTGAGTTTGTGACAGGGTTAAACCTTCATGGGATGCAGTGAAAACTGAGTCAGTGGTTAAATTTTATTTAAGAAGTGTGGCATTAATAATGCACTGGATGGTACCCCTTCTAAAGCAGAATGGGACAGTTAATGGAATAGTATTGAAATCTGAATTAGTTTCTCCCGAAGTTTAACTCTGAAATTGAAATATCAGTCTCTGAGACTGCTGCAAGTTCTTACTTTCACTTGACAAGTGACACTGTTAAAAGTACGAAAATGTGTGACTGTAGTTTCCAGTATCACTTTTGTGAGGTTATTTGATAAATTGTCACATACAGTATATGGGTGATTTTTGTTGGTCTCTATATAGTATTTCTAATGGATACGAGACTCATGTGTTCACAATTTATCAATCACTGCCTGATAACCCATTGTTGTCTTTGACTGGTATTTCTAGTAATGATATTATATAGAGTATTTCAAAAGTCAGTTCAAACATTAAACCGCTATAAATATTATAATATTTGAGATAGGGAAAAAAACAAAAACATCACAGTGTTGGGCAAACAACGGAGTTTACAAAACATTAAAAGATGTCTGCCGTTCTCTTGTTCAACGTACGGCATTCTGTCTGCGACACCATGCACAGCATTTTGCAGATAATGTCTTGGAATATTGGCAATTTCTTGCGAGATGGCATTTTCAGTTGCAGTAGGGTTGTTGGATGTGTTAGGAAAACTCGTTCTTTAAGATAACCCCACAACCAAAAGTCGGCCGGATTGAAATCTGGAGATGGCGGAGGCCACATTGTTGGAAAGTGTTTTTTTTTCCCCATCTTAAATATTATAATATTTATAGCAGTTTAATGTTTGAACTGACTTTTTGAAATACCCTATATATCTTATTTTATGGACTATGGATGGGCATAATTTTATGCTAGATTTGCATCTGAATTGAACCAGTATTTTGCTAATACAGTAGACCCTCGATTTAACGGACTTCGGATTTAACGGACATATTTTTAAATCTCTATTCTAGAATATTTTCCAACAAATAGGCGCCAAATTTGATTTAAAATCTCTATTTCTAGACTACGTGTATTTCCCACATGCAAAATTTGATCGCATATAAGATTGATGCTTTCTCCATTCAGCCTACTAGTTCACAGCAATCTTCTACCAATAAATAAGTATTTGCATATTCTTTTGGACCATCAGTGACTAACATAAGAATTTTTGTTATCACTAAAACGGTCTGTAAAGTGATTTTTATTACTGTACTGTGTTTATAATCGGACCCTAATACTGTAGCCTATAGTGTTTCATATTAAAATAGTAATACATTATACTGTAATGTAGTGTTAAAATTTCAGTGTTGCATTATAAAATATTACTCTTTAAAAAATTCGCGATTTAACGGACTTTCGGATTTAACGGACACTCTGTAGTCCGTTAAATCGAGGGTCTACTGTAGTTGACATATTCATTGTTCTTATGATTGACAGAACTTTTGTGAAGTGCGAAATCTGAGTAAATTTTGATTTTGTGCTAAGTACATTGTAAGTGAGCGGTATAATGTTGTTTTTCGTTTATTTATTTGCTTTCTTATTATTTGTTCCTGTCTCTTATGGAATGTGAAGGCACACTGGACAACAATATGTATTGACCAACATGTCTACATCTTTTTGTGCAAGTGACCCAGATTTCTTCGCTAAAATAAACTTCTGTACGAAGGAATTAAATGGTAAAGAAACTAATGAAAATAATTGATTCAATAATGATTTAGAGATAGATCCATATTTTGCCGACACAGTTATCAATAATTAAACGTACTGTATGTGATTCAGATCATATTCAGGATTCATCATGTACAATTCCTGGGGGCAACGAGTTTACATGGAAATACTGAGAAACTGTGTATTTTGACAAGAATAGGTTCAAATAGATAACTTCGGAGTCCAACAGAGTAGAAACAATTTTTCCACTGTAATCACCTTTTCCACCATCACAACTATCAGCTTTACTTTCTTCTCTACGACCACTACCATTTCCCTCTCCTCCTCTCTCTTCTTCTCCTCCGAAAATACCCTGGTAATGTGTACGACTAACTTAAAGTAACGTATTATCATAGGAACATTGATTTTATTACGAAGTGACTTTCTGTGATTAAAACCTAGGGATCATAGGATTATTCAAACTGTCATATTATGTTAAGTGGGGACCTCATGTATAAAAGTAGTTAGAAGTGATGAGTTGTGTATAATTTTCAGGAGAGAGTGGCCATTATTATTGTGGCCTGCGAGTTCTCACTTGCCCATGTTGTGATGGAATATGTGGACCACAGACTGGTTGCAATTGCAATCCTTGCCAGCGACTCGATCGGGAAGAGGCAGCTCGAGTGGAAATTAAATGTGCAGATCCTGCACCTTCACAGCCACAGTTAGACAGCTGGGTGTGGGGACCACAGCCATGTATGTTTTAAAACCGAATTCATTTTTATATTTCTTCTTAAAATGTATTTTGTATTAATGGCTTACCAGTGAAAACTTTTTTTAAATGTATGTTTACGTAATGTTTCTTCTTTTCCTTTGGTTTTTCTTTTCTTTATTTTCTTCTATTACATATTTCCCTTTTTCTCCAGACTTTCTTCTTCTTTTCCTGTAGTAGTTGTACTGGAAATTTTACTTTTTAAGTCTATGTATCACTCTGTGGAAAGATTTATTAAATCTACATACTTAGACTTCAACAAATAAAATTTGATAACACAGTCTCAAGGGAAAGTATGTGTGAACTTCATGGCGATTACCATTTGTTTACTTCCTGACTGTCCCTTTCTTTCTATGTGCTTGCTTTTATTTCTGTATTGAGCAATGTTTTGTAATATTTGAATGTGTTCACTCCTTTCATGTTTTGGTCAGTTATTTGGAATGTAGTCGAGAAGTATGCAGAAATTGTCCTAATGTAATTCCATAGTGTGCAGGTTTTTAGACAATATTTATATTAATTGGTAGTGTAACTTTCTTGCAGTTATCTTCAGATAGACATTTAAGATCTCATTATAATTATTGTATTGTATTGTACTGTATTTATTAACATTCCATGGTATTCATACATTGCTTTACAGCTAGAATATGGAACAAGTCAAAAAACTTAATACTATTATAAAGTCTTAGGGCCATATTCATAGACATTTTTAGCGCGGGTTTCCGGTGGATGATCAGCGTTTTTCGTATTCATAAACCAGTGTTAGCGATAGGATATGATTTGAATTCTGTACAAGTAACCAGTGGATAGCTGGGGCTAGCTTAGTACGCTCATAGCGCGTGCTGCGAAATGTCTATGAATAGCACTTTTAATTTATAGTCACAGTCTAGATGAAATATATACAGACGAGATTTACAATATAATCTACTAGTACAACACATAGTTTTAGTATCAATTTTGTGAAGTGTTATTGAATGTCATGAATTCACCTACAGAATAGAAGGCGTGAGAAATTAGGTACTTCTTTAATTTGGCCCTAAATAATCTTATGTTTTGAGTTTCATTTTTTATATCGACAGGGAGGCTATTAAAAATTTTTACTGCCATATTACGCACTCCTTTTTGATAGCATGATAGACTTGCTAGTGGAGTATGAAAGTCATTTTTTGACGTGTATTTATGCTATGAACTATTGAATTTGTTACAAAGTTTTCATGATTACATACGAGGAAGATTATTAATGAAAAGATATACTGACAAGCCATGGGCATTATTTGTAGTTTTTTGAAAATAGTCCTACATGATTCACTAGATTTTGCACCTACTATTATTCTAATTACTCTTTTTTGTAATAGCAATATACTGTTGCTATCTGTGGAATTTCCCCAGAATATTATTCCAAAACTCATTACTGAGTGGAAGTATGCAAAGTATATTGTTTTTAAGGTATTGATATTTACTATCTTTTGCATAGATCTAATAGCAAAACAAGCTGAATTTAGTTTGGGGGTAATTTCTTTAATATGATTTTTCCAATTTGACAGATTATCGATTTTTAAGCCTAGAAATTTGGTTGTTGTTGTTTCTAATAGGGATCTGTTGTTAATTATTGCACTAGAAATTTGCGAGGTTGATGATTGTATATGTATCTGTCAGTTTATAAAAGTCACACTTGGAATATATAACCTATTCAGTGAAATTAGATCTCAGTCTGTGGTATGTGGTACATTTCGTTATTATTCTGTTTTAATTAGTAAGTTGGAGTGCGTGGGTTGCGTGTAGTCTCGAAATTTACTAAATATTTGTCAATAGTAGAAGTAGGTTTTAGAGAAATATTCTCAAAGTTACAGAAACATTTGCTTCTTCTTGCATTTACCATGTGAAATTAATGCATATCTGAAATATAGTGTCACTGTATCAGATTGTGATGTTAAATGTAAGTTTTAATTTAAAACTTGCTAATTTTTATAAAATAATCTTATGAAGTAATTTGAACATTTTCCAGCCATCGAACAGCTCAAATCATGCATAAAATCACTTAACTATGAACAAAAGGTCTTATGCCATGAAGCCGCTAGTAGTACACTTTCAGCTTGTAGACTAAGACAGAGGCTGATGGTTGCTCAGAGATATTTTGTTGCTCTTGGAAGACACTTACCAGCAGAAAATAGTAGACCTCTTATGAAAACAACACTAAATGGAACTAATGGGGATCACAGAAGGTAAGATTTTCAATTAATATGTACTATTTGTTTCAGTTGGTTTTTATGTTTTTTTTTTTTTTTTTTTTTTCAAATTAATTGGATTTTAGAAAGTCTGAGGGGACAGACAATTTTTTGTGAATAATTTCAAATGACGTAAAAGAAACCTTACTGATTGAAACTCTTTCAGCCAAAATTTACCACCCATTTCTCATTTGCAAACTTTTACATTCATATTGGTTTGCGAAATTAACATAGTCCTGTTCGTTATGAAAACAAGAGTAAGGAATATATTTTAGTCTACTGGTACTATAACAAATTTAGTAGTAAGTATATTTACAGAGTGGAAGTGAAATAGCCTTGCAGATTTCCAGAGTGAATAGCTCCTGTTATATGTAACAAAAACTATATCATATTGGTGGAAAGTTTACAGTTTTTTTTTTTTCAGAAAAGTTTTTTTCCAAAATGTTTAACAATGTCTTATTGGATAACTATTGCGAGTAGGATCGTGATTTTTGTCCATATTGATAGGAAATCTAATAAAGAATAATTTATCACTCTGGCATATTTCAATAGCATGAACGATTTTCGTGTAAATTTAATTTATTTAATTTATATTGTTTATACGACCAGCCTCGTGGTCTAGTGGTCAGAGCTTCTGGCTATAGTTCCGGGTTCGATTCCTGGTTAGAGCATAGGAATTTTCCCTTAAAGGGAATTATTTCTGTGTTTGTCCGTGGTCTGGAATTTAGGTTAAGTTTAGATTTAAGACCTCTCCTGGCACCACATAATCATACTCATCCTATCATATCATTGGGGTAATGTAACTCTGCCTTCCAGGCGCCCCAACCTCAGAAGTGGGTTGCAACTAAGCCAAAGCCAGGAGAGAAGACCAGAAATGTCGAAAAGACAACCTGGTGGCATTGGTAAAAAAAAATTGTTTATATAGATGGTTCACTTGATGTGACTTCTAATATTTCGCATGAGGGTTAGTACATTAAACTGCTGACCATATACAGAGTGTTCGCAACTTAATGCCCGACAGTGCAGGAGTGTATTCCTTGATTCATTCTACAGCGATATTACCTAGCATAACCCTATACTAAATTGAAGCATTAGAAGTTAATGGCTTTCGAATATCCTGCTCTTCTTGCAGCACCAAGCACTATGAACGTCAGACTATGTGAGGCAGCGATCGCAAAACGTCCACTAGAGACAGTAAACAGCTTGCAGTGCAGTTTGTCGTGCGGGGCTGTCAGTGCCCGGTGATCGTGAAAATGCCGTTCGTGTATTCTCTTCAAGAATACGCTGATATTGTGTTCATTTATGGATTGTGCGACGGTAATGTTGCGAGAATATCGGATACGGTTTCCAGATCGTAGACAGCCAGATCCAGGAGTATTTACACGTACATATCGCCATTTAGCTGAACGTGGAAATGTCCCAAGACTACATGTACAACACGAAGAAGTGCGGCCAGACCGAATTGATGACCTAAGGCCTGCAGTTATTGACATCATAAATGAAACTCCACGGATATGTACACGACGAATTGCTGCACGCCTTGGAGTTAATAATTCCACAGTTTGGCACGTACTACGAGATACCATGATAATTTTGTGCAGAACCTAGAACCCGGAAATCCTCCTCTGTAACTGGCCGATAGCCCATCCACAACTAATCAGCATCAATGGTGCTGCAGACCACATCAGACATCATCCCGCCACTATTGCGAACGCCACGCATTCACTATTACGTAGAATTGTCTGGTGTAGGGATGCTCAAGGAACGCATTTCGAGCCCCACCTGCAATAACAGTGAACAGATTCATCTGTTAGTTTGGTACAGTATAATGCAATTTTGTATTTATTTACTTTTTTTTTTGTCTCTTGTAATGCAACAAATTGATGGAACCTTATGAAGACCTGACTGTGTTGGTTAAGTTTGTAATGATGTTTTCACGTCCAAGTAAGTAGATCTGTGTAGGGTTTGTACTTGTAATAAAAGAACAGATTACTTCTCAATGTCTTCTGCTTTTATTTCCTTAATGACACATTTACTACTTACAAAAATGTTGTCCAAAGTTCCACTTATAATTTCTTGTAACTCGGAAATTATTAGACTTTTGATTAGGACATGTTAGGTAATATCGCTGTAGATTGAATCAAGGAATACGCTCCTGCATTGTCGGGCATTAAGTTGCGAACACCCTGTATGTTTTTAAACACTTGGTGTGCATCCAGAATTGCGCTCTGTGAAGAAGGAGAATATCTGAAAGACTTCTGTATGCAAAATGAATGCAATTTTAATAGAACATGTAGGTTTTTTCAACACGAAATTGTAAATAGAAGAGAAGTTTATTACAAACATATGTTTCAAATTTCTGAATCGTACATTTCCAAAGATAGCAACTTTTGTAAGCGTACATATAGAGTACCAATGCAATTAAAGCTAGTACACATGTTACGATTCTGGAATTTGTCAGACTGTGATAACTGTTGGGCAATTCTTCATGAATAAAACAGTAAAAGTAATTCTGGGCATCTTATTTACAAGGAGCATAAACGTCGTTCCTTTTTTGTTTCATGCAAAATATTAGTAGTCGTAACATTAAATTGACTGAATATTTGAGAGAGTCCAATAGACTTGGAGATTATTTGCACTATTAATAAAATGTGGTAACATTAGTATGATTTGTAATATATATATTTTTTTTCTAGCACTAAAACGACAGAGAAAGCAACTATCAGTCTTGCAAAAGTTGGTAGTAGAGCAGCTCTTAATTTCTCGTTTGCATTCCTACGAAGAGCATGGAGATCAGGTATAGTACTAAGTAGTTAAATTGACCTTTTATTCTGTACGTCTTTTTAAAGGAGAACATAGATAACATTTCTCTTCTGGGGGGGGGGGGGACTACATAAATATTCAAAGATATTGATGAAATAATGATGATGATTATAACGGACAACGGACAGTGAACAATGATGATGATGATGATGATGATATATTTTGTAAATATGTACCGTACTTAAAAAAAAGTTGATTGACTACAAGTGTTTAGCTTAAGGCTCGTCTCCACTATTAAGCATTTAACAACAACATGTTAAATGTTAAATTGTTTACCGTTAACATCCCAACTTGTTGATTGAACATGTTAATACTAATTTCATTTAACACTTCGTCCAAACTGTTAAACATGTTAAACTTGACTTTCTTTGCGTAGTCCACAGTCTATGAGATTTTAATATAGATAGTGTTTTATTTTCAAACCTTGGAAAATGGACTCAGATGCTATGACTTTTGTAATTGCCTCTATTGCTTGTTACAAGGCTTTGAAAAGGAAGAAAATGAGAATGTGGATGCAGCAATATCTTAGTAAAAGACACTATGCAGGATACATTCTAAACCAGCTTAAAGTTGAATACAGTATCAATTTGGATTCAAAAACTTTCTGAGAATGTTAGAACACGATTTTACTACAGTGCTGCAAAAATACTTCCTGTTACATCAAAGAAATACACAATTTAAGAGCAGCCATTTCATCTCAATTAAAAAAATTACAGCGTGATTGATTGTCATAGGACCTACGACATGATAGATGCTAAAGGAGTGGGTAATGTATAATTATTCTTTCCGAAGTTTTACGAACGTTAACATACATCACCAAATACGACCATTACTGACGTCAACATAGCATTAACGTTTAGCATACGATAAGAGTGCGAAAACTCTCTATTGTATTCTCGAGAACAGTTAAATAATAATTCCAGTTCTCTAAAACAGTTGGCCTTCTTATTTTTGCCCGTGTATTCTTTTGCAGACACATCACACAAACAAGGCCTTTCCATCAGTGCATTAATTTTATTCTAATGTATTTTCTTTCGTCCACTCCATTACTTCGTCTTCGAACAACTTACAGCCAACACCAAGAACCAATGATAGTATAAAAATGATCTAGATACGCGCCACAAAATCGGAACTTATAGTTGTTGCTATGGAAACTGTATGAACTTTGCCGAACTGTACTGACGCTGCACGAGCAAATGAATTTACTTGACATGTTTTCCATTTCTGCTGGAAAACACGCCAACATGTTAAAAGTGTTAAATTCAACATACTTAATTAACATGTTAAGTCAATTGAGACTTGAAATGTCCATATACATGTTAAATTCAACGTTATATTTAACATGTTGTTGTTAAATGTTTAATAGTGGAGACGTGCCTTTAGGGAAATAATAACGTAATTCAGATATATTGGTTGAGTACAAAATAGTACAGAGTAAGTACTAAGATTTATTTAAAATCATCCGTCCTCAAGTGAGTTTGACCACTGGGCTCCAGAATTAACAAACATAAAAAGATAAAGGGAAATGAAACGAGTAAAATAATTATTCAGTTTGTACATTAAAACAAAAATGTATGTGTTAACAATGATAGTGTAGAATTTGAAGAGAGGCGTTCAGAATTTCCATCACAATCTTCCGAACCTCATAAAAGGGAATTTTAAAAGATTTAAGGATATTACATGTAAATTTTGGTAAACAACCCCTCGCTCTAAATAGTAAGCCTGTAACATCCCAGTTGTAAACTGAAATGCCATATTTTTCACTAAGGTATGGAGATTTCTTATCGCAGTTCAGTCTAATGGAGGAGTGTGAAAATACAGCAATCTACGTAAATAAAGAAAGTTTGTGTGTTGCCAGTTTTAGACAAATGATCATCTACAGTATTTTGTAATAATAGCAATATAGCTTAGTCATTATTTCATGATCATGAAAATGTCTACCGCTTTGTAGCAGTGGTCAGTGTGTCTGACTACGAAACTAGCAGGCTTGGGATCGAATCCTGGTTGGGACAGCTTGCCTAGTTGAGGTTTTATCCGAGGTTTTCCCTCAATCTGTCAAGAGCAACTGCAGGGTAACTTTCGAATCTGGATTGTGGGTTCCTTTCACCATTATCATCATCTTCATCTTCATCTTCACCTATCCTGCCTATTTCCATACTCATATGTCATCCTATTATTATACAGGACTAACAGAATTCGACCTAATGGATGTCCAACCTTAATCGCCAAAAAGTAGGCAGAAATATGTGCGGTGTTAAAGAAAATCGTAAATTAAATTTTGGTACTCAAGCTTGCTGTTAGATACAAGTAAAAAAAAGTGCTGGAAATCCAAGCGGAATTGAGGACCGTTTTTGCAAAACTAGCTAACTGAAAAAAACTAAATTTTACAGGAGAGACAAAAAACTGAATGGAGACAAATAGGTTATATTTGCAACCATCACACTTTGACACACTATAATGAAGAGAAATAATTCAATTTCATTAAGATAACTTTATGTTAACGAATCCACCAAAATCTCAATTTCGCAGTTAGCAAGTTTTGCAAAAATGGTCCTCAATTTATGGTGCACAGCGACAGTGTTGGTACAGATTTTTTTTTGGGTACTCATATTTTTCTTACTGACCTTTCTCATTATAATTTATTTAAAAAATGATCAATAGGAAAGAACGTTCTGGTACTTCTAAACAAAAGGATTAAGTAACAAAAACGTTATGAAGTTCCTAAATAAAAATTTAAATAGAAGAAAATGTGCAGTAAATCTAACTAAAAATTTTGTGTTGCTTGTTATCATCTCTGGTTTTTCCTCCTCAAGGTGAAGATGCTGATTTGTGTAGTGAATTACTTACGGAATCTCTGGAAGCATTGCAGTCCCTTCCTGAAGCAACATTGTTTGATGAAAGCTCAGTCTCTCCTGTGTGGCTTGAAGTAGTTGAAAGATCTGACAAATTTCTAAGACAAGTTGTACTTGGGTGAGTAATGCTCTGGTATTTATTTTTTCTTTGACATTACATGATAGCAACAACATAGTAATTTAAATGATAAGGAAGTGGAGAGGAAGATGTGTATGCATAACTTATAAAGTGCATGAGAAACAAAGTTGTGACTAATGTTACTTGCCTTGTGGTGCAAGAGCAGTGTTGTCACACCTCCTCTTACTCCACATCAGTCTCCAATTATACAACAACTAAACTATCATCTTATCACTGTCACGAGGGATCTTATTTTACGATAAATAAAAATCTTAAATTTTCGGTATAAAACTTTGGTTGATTTCGGAGTTGTTTCGCATAGAAAACATAAGTTTGGTGTTATTTCGCATTTAAAAAATATAATTTTTTGATTGTCTTAGCTTTACCATTGCTCATTGTATTCATTTATGTATATATTTATGTGACTTCCAATAAATATATCTTTTGGGCACTTCAAACTAAAATTTCATAAAAAAATTCGTTTTTAAAAACACTGATTTTGATTAAATTCATGTTAATAATAATAATAATAATAATAATAATAATAATAATAATAAAAATTTTGTGTAACACAAAATTACGCGTTATTTCGCGAGTTTAAATTTACGATATTTTGATTTTAAAGGGCTTGAAACATAAATTTTGTTCTTTTATCTGCTGAAAAAACCATATTTCGCGAATCCGTGGTTTGTGAAAACTAGATTTCTCACTATCATTATTTTCACTGCCTTTGGATAGCTGCTGAGATAATTGTATGATATGAATATATATTATAAAACTTCGTCATTTAATGTATTCATTCAGATGCTAAATAATCTAGATGTTGATACAGTGTCGTAAAATAACCCAATAAAATAAATAAAAATTAATGTATTTACTTTGCTGAACTCTGAACAAAACAGAGCACAGTGCACTGCATTTGGAACTGGATGTGGAATGCAGGCATACATCCAATAAGAACTGTAACAACGCTGAGTGCTTGATCCTTTCCTTGCGCCATACTTGGTCATGGATTGTGATTGGGCAAGGTAATGGTGAGCCTCCACACATGCAAGTTCGCCCACGCATTGTCAGTCACAACCTTATTTCTTATGAATATGAATATGATTTATTATTACCCAACATATTCGGTCCTGCTGACCCTTCACATTCCTGTATTCTGGCCAGCAGTCCCGATCTTACACTATTTACAACATTATACATTAAGACGTTAGTGACCAACGCATGCTCTTGATTAGGTCTTTACATGTCCATTCATTTCACTTATTACTCCCTAAACTTTATACCACTCACTATCATACTTCTCCTACCTTATTCTAATTTTCACCTACTCCTAACAAACACCATTACTATTTTATTCAATCCCTACTTCACTCCACCACTCCTTTTCATTTAACTTCAAGTTCTTTCTTGCATTACTCATTGAAAAAAATTAATTAATTTGGTTATAAATTTCACGTTCTCTATCCCATATTTTCTTTCCGTCCTAATTTATTACTTCCTAATCCCTACTAACATAATCTTTAATTCCTTATCTTACGTATTCTTACCTTATTATTATAATATACGATACACTCAGTGAGGGAAGTGAGACGGTATGCGATGGTATGGAATACTGCCAGAAGACATACCGTTAGTGAAAAATGACATACCGTCCTGAAAAAATGTAATCAGTAAAAATTTGTTTATATACATTTTTTTCACAACAAAGAGTAAGCTACTAAACCACAGCCTTCAGGAACTGTATTCAACATATATTTAGACACGTTTATTTTGATAAGTCAACCCCTGGAATGCTTACAATGGTAGTATTTCAAGTATAGAAGGCTGTGCTCTGTAGTTTGTGGTGGCCATTGTTGCCAATTTAGTGACTGTGTCATTTTTGTTGTTGTTGAACTTTTTATTTATAATTAAGTAAGGCACTTTGAAGCTTTAATATTATTTTAAATGATGTCTCGATGGACATTGCAAAATAACCTAGCAAATAACTAAAGTAACTTGAAATTATTTTATTAAGAAATTCAATGTGTTGCGTAAGCTTCAAAGATTCGCGTTACTGATAGCACGAAACAATTTATTGTATACATCATATATATGTATGTTGTAAGGGAGGGGATATGACTTTTTTATATCGAGGTATGCCAGGGGAAAATCTTGGAGTAGCATACTGCCTCTGGTTTTTCCCCTCACTGGAATCACGATAATCTATTATATTATTATTCACTCATTCATCTCCATATTTTGACTATATAGATTCCTCTGCTATTTTTTTCTCCCACTAACACACCATTTTCTTAGATTATATACTGACTTTTCTTTACTAATACACACTCTTTTCTCACTACTTTCTCGATTCACATTCTCTAAACTTCCCCTTCTTTTCACCACCCCTCCTTTTTCCCCACTATCTTCTTCCCTGGACTCATATTTCTTCATCAGCTGATCTACAGCTTCATGATATCATCTGCTGACATCACGGAAGTCTCTACTATCTCCTCCACTATCCTGGTACCCTAATCTGATCTTGACGTCACTCCCTCTCCTTCTTCCTGCTGTCGACGACACATGTGGGATCGCTGCTCTCTCATATGACGCCTTAATGGAATTTGTTGCTTTCAGCAGAAATCCTTCCTCCACATTCTCTTGTATTCTTGACTTTTCCACAACTTCACCATTACCTTTCAATGAATTTTTATTCTCTATACCCCTTACTTTCTCCTTCATCTGTTCTTTTTCTTTCGTTTATATTCTCACCTATTTCCGACTTATTCATACTTTTCAGACAAAATTCTACATCAAATATCTCACCATTGATTTTCAATTTGTCTTTGACTAATCTCGCGTAATGTCCATTACTCCTTGCTGCTATTTCTTAGACCGAATTTTGTATTCCATGTTTGTTGATATCTAAAATTTGTCATGTTTTCATTCTGCCATTCTGTTCCCCAGGGATATGAACAGTGGACGGAGTTGGTGTGAAGTTCCTGTTGGTGATCAGCACACAGCACTCTGTTTACTGCTTGAGCTTGCAGTTCAAAGAGGTGCCCTAAACAATATACTGGACGCTGTTCTTTTACTTCTTAATTTATGGGATAGAGGAAAATACCAGGTGGATAATAGGTTGGTACCTGCCATGAATATTTGCTGTTACTGTTTGGAAGTAATGAAATTAATCATAGGTTTTGTATACATGTATTTCTGTTTATTGCCAGGGTCGTGTCATCTGGTACCAGCGCACCATTGATTCCACTCTTGAGGAGGTTCGAACAAATATCCTGTTCAAAAGTCGGGCCTCTAAATGCACCTTGGGATGAAAATGCTCACATTGTGGTAAGCTGCAATTTTGTAATACATAATCTGTGGGGTGAATTTGAAATAGGCGATAATAGCTTAGGTACACAGAGTGGATGGTAACCTCTGCACCAAAATTTAATTTAAGCAGGAAAAAAATAATCTTTGCCCAATGTTTGCAGCGCTCTATTGCGGTAATGGCCCAAGAGAAATGGCTGATTGCTGTACAAGAAGATAGGTAAAATTAATCTGAACAGTTAATGTCTTTATTTTATTTTATTTTTTTTTGCAAATTAAACCGTGTAGCCTTGAATTTAAACTGAATAATAGCGAAAAATCATTGAAATAAATCTTGCAATGCAACACACTGTCGCATATTACCGACTGAGTACAGCAGAGGGGAAGGGGCCGCACTTGTTTAGAGTTATTGCAGCAGTCGTGATGTTGCCAAATGCTTCATAAAACATAACGATTTCCTCTAAAACAGTGAATGTTGGAGAAAAAACTTATTTCGATTTTTCAAATCTCTCCTTATGATCTATTACCAGTTCCATTTTGGTGCAGAAGTTACCATCCACTCTGTATATTCCATGAACAAGTGGAAGAAAAAAAAAAGAAAATCATTTAAATTTGGATCCTAAATTCTTTCGATTTTCTGTTGTTAGCACTGTAATCTTCTAATTGTTACAGGAACTAAATAACAAAACTTCAGAGAAAGAAATTAATACATTCTCTGTAACCTGATTCTAGGATGCTAGTTCCTTCTTAATATGAAGTCATATCCACAAAAAACATTTCATAGTAAGCGTTGAAATTGTCTGTCTTCAGTGGCACATATGCTATTGCCAGTCTAAATTATAATATTACTATATAGCAGCAATAACGGAAAATGTATTTCTTTGTTTTCATTCTGCGAGAAAAAAGTTGTAACATACATTTTTTGTAAAAGTAATTTTTTTATGTAGAATGATTATGTGTGCTATGGAAAGTGTGTCTGATGAGTTAATATTGGTAAACCTTATATTTTGCTCGTCACATTTCAGTTGTCAATATTTGTGCAGGAACAAAAATATTGTGATCCGTCCAAGCTAGACCCTCTGCCTGTCACACAGGCATTCTGGGTTCCAGTCCCGGTCAGGCCTGAATCCATAATAACACTTCTGGTGGACAAAATCAGGGATGGGGGGGGGGGGAGAGATTTTTACTTGAAGTTGGGCTATACTGTGGTTGACAGTAGCAATATTCCGACTATATCTTTCATCATTCCACATGTTCTCCATACTCGTTTCATCTTATCAACTTAGAAAAAAAGATCATCTGCCTTCTATTATTATTTCACAAAAACATCATAGAGGTGATCATGCCACTACTGTCGTGTGCAGGAAACCTCAACAAAGTATTCAAGATATACTTCTAACTTTCTGGAAATTCCTGTCTTCTCACCAATTTGAAAGTTCTAAAAATGTTCATGTCCACTAATTTCTAAGGACTATAGCTGAGATTTCGTTATTCGCACTATATTGTATTTATATCTTTATTTTAGGTGAGTCCAACAGAGTGTTTCTTGCGGTATCTGCAGTTACCAGATAATGACAGTGTAGCTGTTGACCTGAAGCAAGCTGCAGTAGTTATCATGTCACACTTGGATAGATTAGCAGCACCTCACGCTCCTCCAGCCACATTCACAAAGGTGAGTTGATAGCCTCCTTGAATGTGTAAGATGATTTACAGTCTAAGCTGAGTCATTAACATGTGTCGTGAACTGTTCTAATAAGACACCAGAACTCATATGTACTGTAAATAGTATGTAAACCACTTCGAAACGTAATCTGAAATTTTTATTGAAGGTATTTTAAGAGTAATAGTGGTTAACCCCCCCCCCTCCAGAAATGATAATAATTAATTAAAAGACATATGATTAATAAGCACGTAGAAATTATGTAGAGTTGTACTGAGTTACCATAGTATTTTGGGAGAGGTTTAGGAAGTGGCACTTTCTAGAGCTTACTGTGTTGCAGGTATGTGTGAACATAAAAAAGAAACAGTATATTTGTATTATTTCTAATGACATCAAAGTCGTTTACAATTCTGTTCTGATTCAAATCATTGTATTTGCTATAAACGAAAGTTATGTTCTTACTTTATTTTCTTTTAATTCAAGAAATGCCGTCCAATGTCTAATTACCTGTACAGTTCAGTATTTATTAGTCTGCTCAACCCTTATCTTCAGATTAGGTACTTTAAGTGTGTTAGCACTAAGAGAATAACAATATACTAATATGAAAAGCAAAAATCTGGTTAGTTTTTCTTTATAAATATTGTACCGAAGAAAATCATTAACATTAAAAATAATGATATACAGCATTCTTCATTTTAATGGATATACAGCACTGTTTATTCTAAAGGTACGGTCACACATCGCTACTTTTGTAGCGCTGCAGTACAAAAAACTGCGCAACTCTCATACTGCGACGCTTGAACAATGGTGCACTCTGGAAAGTAGCGGCTGCCGAATCTGCGCACAGTTTAAAAGTAGCCACATATGAACAAGGTTCTAGTAGCAGCGTGTGACCGTACCTTAACGTGCAATAGTATATTAATTTAATGTTATTTTCTGTTTATGGTAGCCTATAAAACTATGCAAAGTTATTCTGTACTTATAAACAGAATATAGCTATTGTTTCATTTTATTGCTCTTGGCATTTGCTTCACTTTTCCACAAATGCATACTTCGAGAAGCTTTAATTGCTTAAAATAAATTGAAATTTAGAGTTAAATTTTTTAATCTTTGTATTTTAATCATAAGTATGTATGTTTGTGTGTGTATATATATATATATATATACATACATACGAGGGGCATCCAGGAAATAACGACGGTTTTGTTGTAATAATTAAAAAAATATATATTTATTTGAAAAAACAAAGTCTTTTACATAACTGAAGCTTCCTTCACTTCTCTATATAATCACCACCTACATTTAAACATTTGTCGTATCTGTTCACTAGCTTTAGAATTCCCGTGTTATACTCCTCTGCCACCAGTTCATTAAGCCAGGTGTTCACTGTCTTCTTCAACTCTTCATCACTTCCAAAACGCGTACCACCCAGAAAGTCTTTCAGCTTAGTGAAAAGGTGAAAATCGCTAGGAGCAAGGTCTGGACTATAGGGCGGATGATCAAAGATTTCCCAATCGAATTGATCCAGCAATTCTCGAGTTGAAGCAGCAGTGTGCGGGCGGGCGGGCGTTGTCGTGAAGAAGCACAACTCCTCTCGAAAGCATTCCTCGCCTCTTGTTTTGGATGGCTCGCCATAGTTTTCGTAAAGTCTCACAATAACGATTTGCATTGATCGTAGTGCCTTTTGGCATGAAATCCAGCAAAAGAACACCTTTGCGATCCCAAAAGACAGTAGCCATGACTTTTTGTGTTGAGTCTGTTTGAATTTTCTCGGTTTCTTGGGTGATGAGGGATGATGCCACTGACGTGATTGGCGCTTGGTCTCTGGGGTGTTGTGAGACACCCAGGTCTCATCACCAGTCACAATTTGATCAAGAAAGGCGTCTCCATCTATGTGATATCGCATCAAGAATGTCAATGTTGAGGCCATTCTCTGAGTTTTGTGTTGGTCACTCAGTTGCCATGGAACCCATCATGCACAGATTTTGTGGTAGCCAAGATGTTGCAACACAGTTTCACCAAGCAAAGAACGAGAAATGTCAGGAAAGGCAATATGCAATTCGTTGAGTGATGTGCGCCTGTCTTGCAAGATTCTGTCGTTCACTTTAGTCTTCAGGTCTTCTGTGATGAGTGATGGGCGTCCGGGTCGAGTTTCATCGTGGACATTTGTTCGCCCATTGTTGAACATTTCGCACCATTTTCTCACATTTCTTTCATTCATTACAGTATCACCATACACTTCTTTCATTTGCCGGTAAATGTCTGCAGGTTTCAAATGTCGGGCATTCAAAAATCGAATCACACTCCTCACGTCACAGTCGGCGGGATTATCAATCATGTCGTTCATTTTGAAGTAACACAAAATGCACAATGGCGACTTGTTGCAACCAGTACTCACAACATTATGAGAACACATGTTAAGGAAGCCAGTTGACCTTCAAACAAGGAAGGGGAGTCAGCTGCGCGGCGGGTATGCGCGAACGGTCGTTATTTCCTGGATCCCCCTCGTATATATATATATTACTAAAGTCTGTATTTCTGTTGGAGGTACAGAATATGGGACAGTACCAGGAAGTCTTGGCGTGGGGTTGGCTGGCGTGGAGTAGTTGTACAGATTCAGGAATGACTCCCCAATGCTGTGAAGCAATTGGAGAACTGGGTGTGGTCCAGATCGTTTGTGCAGAGCGGTGTTTGCTCATCCTCACCAATGTTGGGAAAGTGTTCATTGTGTATTACAGTTCCGAAACACAGGTATGGTGAAATTTCTTTTCCTCTGTATGTTGCGTCTCTCTTGATTAAATTAAAGAAGTTTTATATTCTACAATCATTGTTCCAGTGCCCCCAACAAGTAGAAGGTTTTGGTGACAAAGAAGTATTGAAGCTGGCTGCACATCCTGATGGCAAACACTTCCTGGCATTGACAACTGATGGCGATGTCTATTCCTGGGGCAGTGGGGATGGTGGAAGATTGGGTCACGGAGACAACAATTCCAGAGACGAACCTACCTTAATTCAGGCACTTGTAGGGAAGCACATGGTTCACATTGCTTGTGGTAGTACTTACAGGTATGACTAAAACAGTGGTGTTATTTAGTAAAACTAAAGCATTTAGTGTCTTATCAATCGTTTGGTAGTCAGTGAGTAGATGAAAAGGACTTAAACTCATGATGAAGACTCCCTAGTTTTAAACAGTCAGCCCACATAAGAAATGCGATTATTTTAGATAAGCTGAATGTTGAACAAATAAAAAAATGTATGCAAAATTATTGAACATATTTTAAATATTTCACATAATCACTCTGTAACAAACTATTAAGTTTTACCTCGGTAAACTACACTTTTAACTCTGGTCATGATTGATGCACCAGATACTGAGGTTGAACACTGTGAAATATGAACTTTACCGCAGTGAAATTTTGATCAAGAATGTGCACTCGGCCATCAGTGTATGGCCAACATATAACTGTGAGTGGGCAGCTGGCCTGAATTGGATGAGTCCAATCACCTGCATGAGTGTGATGCACAAATGGGTACTACTTTCTGGACGACCCTCGTATATGATATAGAAGGAGGAGCATGTTGGTGATGAAATATACATATTGTTTGATATCAAAATCTCAGGACAAAAAATATCAAAAAGCATCGTGAGTCAATTTTAGAAACTGAGATATCAAGGTTATTCAATTAACTCTACCCTTTTGGTGTAAAAGATGTAAACACAAGTACTCAAGGTGGCCTACCTTGCCTCTGTGTCTGTTTTATTACATTTTATTCTTTTCCTTACTAACATTCATACAAAATTTCAGTTATTATTAGAAGAAGTAATTATTTATATTTTTTCTCATATTTAACCAGGAATTCCTCCTGTCCATCAGTTTTTAGATTTAGACCAGACTACTGTTAGAGGATGGCTCTTGGGTGCCATCCTCTTTGTGAAAATAATTTAAAAGTTTTCTTTTGTTTTTGCTTGCCCAACAGTTTTCATTTCATTGCTGTTGAGTTGCAATATACAGGGTGTCCCAAAAATTCCCATACATAGGGAATGTTAGTTGAAAATATTATGTGATATAATGTGCTGCTGAATGTGCCTTCCAGAGTCAGACAAAGGTAAAAGTGATCCAACTAAAGTTGCGATGCTGTTATTCCCGGCGTGACTTCTCTTTGCTTACACTTTAGAAAGTGAAGGCTCTATAAAGTCTAGGTACGTAGTATCGTTCGCCGTTTTTGTTCTTTCGTTGCCGAGCTACCAGATGAGGAATCTATTTGCCGCACTGTTAAACATTATCATGTTGTAGCTTCTATGATAATAAATCAAACGGCTGTAATTGAGCAATTAATTGAGCTGCAAATAACGTCCTCGTGTGCTTTCTGTGAACGCCAATGAAAGAGCCAAAAAGTATTTATCAAGTCTTAGAAAATGCATAACGTCATCAGGAGCGAATCACATGACACACACGTTTAAATGTAGCCGACCTGCAACGTGATTGGCTGCTAGAAATAAAAGCGATGGACTATAGTTGTAACGCACACACTGCAAATATCCTGCAACACATGATAGCAGTCATCGATGATACAGACATGCAGGTGATTCAAGTCACTGATTTTCTGCTGATAGTCTTGCAACTTAAAGTGATCCCAGAGATTAAAATCAAGGCATTTGTGATCTGGGGAGCTGGGTGGACACATTGAGCACATTAAGTGACATTTCTGTTTTGAACTGACATTCCCAATGTATAGAGATTTTTGGGACACACTATACTTGCAACGCATGGCTTTCCATAAAAAATTGTACATATATTTTAATTTTATTGTCTTATATATAATTAAGCCCCTTGGTAAGTAAACTTCTCTTCCTACCATGGCTTAGAGAACCTCATCTGTGGCACAGACTTATTCTTTAATGGTGTTATTTGTAAACAAAGTTTGGTTAAAAAATTTTTTCACGTGTGTAGAAAGTGCTGGAAGAGTATTGATAGCATGCACATTTGTGATCATCAAACAATTTTTTATCCCTTTCCCACAACTGGCATGGAACATAATGAAGTACCTCAAATATTTTCCTTCTTTTCTTCTAGTGCTGCAATTTCATCTTCTGGAGATCTGTACACGTGGGGCAGAGGAAATTATGGAAGACTTGGACATGGAAGCAGCGAAGATCATAATATACCAACATTAGTGGCAGGATTGAAAGGTTAGTGTACATTTATTATTGTATATCCAGCATGGGGAACCCTATTTCACCCGAAGGTACACTAGAGTTTAATGTAAATTTGAGTTTCACTTCATTTTCAAACATCACAGGCATTACAGAAATATAAATATAGGTTTCATATATTAATAGATGATAATAGTTTTGCATATGTATAAGTATGCAGAAACATTTTGTAAAAAAAAAAAATGAATGTCACGAAATGACACCTTCGTTTTCATTAGACAATGTGTATTACATTTCTTTTATCATATTACGAATGAGGTAACCATGTATAGATTATTTTAGTGAACTATTACTAGATAAACATACCTAAATGCATATGATATGATATTTATTCCACCAGCTTATATCGGTTGTAATGGCCCTTCACATTTCTGCATACCGTGCCATCACTTCCTTGGATACATACTCTGTGTATGCTTTTTTAAACATCCGGCTATTACATATAAATGACCCTGATCACTTTCCTATCACTTCTCTCAATTCCTTATTAATTGTTCCCAACATTGTTTACTTTAAGTTGAACTCATCCATAGTTGTCATCGTATTTATTTACTTGAATCACTAACGTTCACTGACCACTTATTCGCACTAATCTAATCTGTATATTTTCAGACGAAGTAGTTTCTACACTCTCATTACATTTCCATTCCAACTTTCTTTATTATATTTGTATCACTACTTATTATCACTCTCTGGTTACTGCTTGTATCTTATCCTTTTTCACTATTATTCCCTTGCTTTACTGTCTTTTCTGTCACCATCACCATTTTCACTTTATCACTTTCCTAAATTTTGTCACTCATGCATACTATTTTCACTTTATCCCTTTCCTAAATTTTGTCACTCATGCATACTATTTTCACTTTATCACTTTCCTAAATTTTGTCACTCATGCATACTATTTTCACTTTATCACTTTCCTAAATTTTGTCACTCATGCATACTATTTTCACTTCATCACTTTCCTAAATTTTGTCCCTCATGCATACTATTTTCACTTTATCACTTTCCTAAATTTTGTCACTCATGCATACTATTTTCACTTTATCACTTTCCTAAATTTTGTCACTCATGCATACTATTTTCACTTTATCACTTTTCTAAATTTTGTCACTCATGCATACTATTTTCACTTTATTACTTTCCTAAGTTTTGTCACTCATGCATACTATTTTCACTTTATCACTTTCCTAAGTTTTGTCACTCTTGCATACTATTTTCACTTTATCACTTTCCTAAATTTTGTCACTCATGCATACTATTTTCACTTTATCACTTTCCTATGTTTTGTCACTCATGCATACTATTGTCACTTTATTACTTTCCTAAGTTTTGTCACTCATGCATACCATTTTCACTTTATTACTTTCCTAAGTTTTGTCACTGATGCATACTATTTTCACTGTATCACTTTCCTATGTTTTGTCACTCATGCATACTATTTTCACTTTATCACTTTCCTATGTTTTGTCACTCATACATTCTATTTTCACTTTATTACTTTCCTAAGTTTTGTCACTCATGCACCAACCTTTTAAGTTATAACTTTTCTGTCCCTTACTTCTTCCCACTGACGTACCTCTATTCGGTGTCGCTAATGTTACTTCATCCCTTCCAGTTCTTGCAGAATCTTGACTTCTTATGTTAGTTTCTTTTTCATCTCTCGATTCCTTTTGTAATTGCTGACTCATATTTGTTTTTCCAGCTGAATTCACTGAACTCTTTTTGCTGTTCTCAGCTCCTGTATGCTGTCCTTCAGTTCTCCCCTGTTTACTTGATGCCATCATCATTTTCTTCCTCGATCACTTATATGTAAATGCAATCTTTTACTATGCAACCAAATAAGAAGGTAAACATTCGCTGACCTAATTGCACACTAGGGCATTCTTTAGAATCCCAAAAAGTAAGACATTTGACATCCATTGTGTAGTTTAAGTACATGTCGTTAATTTTGTGCAAATTCAGGCTACAATAGCCATTCATACACAGTTAAACTTGGTTATAGCATCATTGAAGGGACTAAAGAACTGATGTTGCAATAAATGAGTGCCACTATAAGAAAAAATAAAGAAATACAGTAAATAAAATAAAAATTAAAAATACATTTATAATATTAGTATTTTGTATGCTACTATAATTTAATTTGTATTATAGGCCTAGAGGATTACAACTTTTAAAAAAAATTTATACTGTTCTTGTTTTTCTTAATTATTTTAAAAGAAAAATTACTATACTGGATTGTAGAAAATATTGAAATATAAAAACTGCCATACAGAAGGTTCATAATTATGGTATGTTGTTGTTCTTATCTAATGCCGGGCTTTGGCAACGAAGCCATTAGCGTTCTTGCTCTCCAATATTTCTCTGTGGTGGATCCATCAGGTAGAACTTCACAGGTTATGAGATGATCTTCAGTCATTTCTTCTTCTTTGTTGCATAGAGGGCAATTTGGATTTGTGTAAATTCCTATTTTATTCAAGTGTTTGGCCAAATAATCGTGTTCTGTAAGCAGTCTGAATTTTGCTACTGCAGATTTACGTGGGATTTCTGGAATAATTTCATAATTATTCCTTTCTTTCTTTACTGTTCGAAATATTACGTATTCTTATTGCAAAAATTTCTCACATCTCATTTGCTGTTGTCAACAACAGAACATTAGGTGCAAAATAAATATTTGTAACTAGCTGTACCCGTGCGCTCTGCTGCACCTGTTAGAAATAAATATAAAGTAATTACATAATTAAAATAGGACGTTTGATCCAGGGAACATTCATGTTTGATAGAAGGATAAGTCGTTTAATATGTTACTTAATTTAAATTGTATTTAAATAATTAAAATGCGGTCATTTTGGTCCAGAGAGCAATCATTTGGTACAATGACAATTCCTTTAACATGTTTCTTAATAAAATTGTTATTACATGCAACTATAGTTTAATGAAGATTGACATATCATTTAGTTTTAATGTGTATACTTTATATTACTTGCTATATGTTTCAGAAGTTACTGTAATAACATTGTAGAATTATGTCCATCTAGAGAAACTACACTTTCCAATGGTGAAATAATAATTAAACAATTAATTAGCTTTCGATATTACTTCATACAAAAACAGAAACATTCTCTTAGGCTATGTTTAATAGCTTTCGATTGTTGTTGTCCAAGGCCCCTTATAGACGAAGTCTTTTGTTTTTATTTCAGTACAGCGCCTTAGATGGTGGTGTTATTGTAATTTTAAAACTCATTTATCTCATTAAATATCAGTCCTATCAAAATTTTGTACAGAATAAAACTTATCGGAATTTATTTTTAAAGAAACTTTTGTTATGTAATATTTTTCACGAAAATCAATAATAAGCGAGATATTTCGATTTATTTAATTCAGGCCCCCTTATAACCCCCCCTTTTAAATAAAGTATTTTGAATGCCATATAGCCTAAAATCTAAGTTACAACAAACTTAATTTATATTCCAATTTTCATATAAATCAGTTCAGCCATTATCGCGTGAAAAGATAACAAACATCCAGACAGACAGACATACAAACAAAAATTTCAAAAAAGCGATTTTCGGTTTCAGGATGGTTAATTATACATGTTAGCACCAATTATTTTTGGAAAATCGAAAATTACCAGAAAAATTTTGGCTACAGATTTATTATTAGTATAGAATAGATAAGTATAGAAAAGGACATTTTTTTAAATTGCAAATTGTACTTGTACTGTATAAAAGTTTTTCTGTTTGTTTATAATTATAGGTCATAGAGTGGTAGATGTAGCTTGTGGCAGTGGTGATGCTCAGACGCTGGTTGTAACAGATGCAGGCTTGGTCTTTTCTTGGGGAGATGGAGATTATGGAAAATTAGGTGAGTAATACAGTCAATCAATCAGCCTTTGGAGAAACTAGCGCACAAGTGATCTGAAAGTGAAAATCGTGGAATTTTTTAGAGAGTTCTTGTGGAGATGGAGCTGAATATTTAAGGATTTTATAGTGATATTTTGTTTAGAAAAATGTTTCAAGATGGTATGAATGGGATATTTGTAAATGCTACCATCATCCTGGCTGGGCAGTGACTGTTTTCACAAAAACAGTCTTTGGACTATGGTTGTTTTATGAAAACCACTGAAAATTTCCACTCCTATAATATAGGCATATGGTGTTTTTTTCCCCCCTAATAACTAATTCAGTAGATGGCCACTACAATACACTCAGCATATGCTTAATATCTCAAATTTGCATATTTTGGACTATGGTTCTTTTTTAAAAAATTCCTTAAAATATAATGATTATGATAATGATTGCACCACCATCACCATCACCATCACCATCACCATCACACCACCAGACATATGCATTACTTTCGTCTATAGAAAAGATTTAAATGTCTCATTGTATAGTTACATAAAAGTTTGTTATGCCTGTAAATAGTCTTCGGCAACAGATTTTCAAATTTGACTGTGTAGTGCTTATTTTTCAACAGGCAGAGGAGGAAGTGATGGTTCAAAGACACCAAAGCTGATCGACAAGCTGCAGGACGTCGATGTGGTGAAAGTTTACTGTGGTGCTCAATTCAGTCTAGCCCTTACAAAGACTGGATCTGTGTATTCGTGGGGCAAGGGTGATACACACAGACTGGGCCATGCATCTGAAGAACATGTTAGGTTTCCAAAACTTATCGAGTCTTTACAAGGTACTGCATCACACCTTTCTAACTTATATTTGCTACATTTAAGTCTCAGTTTGCACTTACTGATATGCTTGTGTCTATTTTATCTTTTTAAAACCTAAGTAGTTTAATTTATGACTGATAGACTCTCAAGTCGTAAGTGTATTGGTATATACAGATCAGCTGTTTGCATAGGATTACTAGGATATTTCTGGAAGTTGATAGAAAATGTGAAACTAATACTCTATTTCATTTTATTTTAGTACATTAAGGTTTTTATAATATATTGACTTTTATAGAAACACAAATGGAGAATTTATTTGTAACTGTGTGTTAGTTTAAGTATTTGATGCTTTGTTTTCTACTAATTTATATGCCCCACTTGAGTATTTGTTGTGTTAGATGATGCAGTATATTCATTCATTCATAGTGTTCTGCCCAAGGACAGGTCTTTCACTGCAAACCCAGCTTTCTCCAATCTTTCCTATTTTCTGCCTTCTTGTTTGTCTCTCATATGATCCATGTATCTTAATGTTGTCTGTTATCTGATATCTTCTTCTGCCCCTAATTCTTCTCCCGTTCACCATTCCTTCCAGGGTATCTTTCAATAGGCAGTTTCATCTCAGCCAGTGACCCAGCCAATTCCTTTTCCTCTTCAGCATTATTCTTTCTTCACCCACTCTTTCCAACACAGCTTCATTTCGTATTTTGTCTGTCCACGTCACACATTCCATTCTTCTCCATATCCACATTTAAAATGCTTCTGTTCGCTTCTCTTCACGTCGTCGTAATGTCCATGTTTCTGCTTCATACGAAGCACTTCACTAGTCTCTTTCTTAGTTCTTTTTCCAGAGGTCCACAGAAGTTGCTCCTTTTTCTATTAAAAGCTTCCTTTGCCATTGCTATTCTTCTTTTGACTTATGGCAGCAGCTCATGTTACTGCTTATAGTACACCCCAAGTATTTTAAGCTGTCCACTTGCTCTACTGCCTCATTTAGAATTCTCACGTTTATCTTCTTTATTTTTCTTCCTATGACCATGGTCTTCGTTTTATTTGCATTATTATTTTCATTCCGTACTGCTCACAGCTGTCATTTAACTCCAGTAGCATATCCCTTAACATCATCTCCTCTTCTGCTAACAACGCCATATCATCAGAAAATCTTATGCTCTTTATTCTTCTTCCTCCCATGTTCTGAAAGCAGTTCTTCACTAAATCCTCCAAGTAGATGTTGAACAGGGTAGGTGATAAAGGGCATCCTTAACGTACATAGTATATTATACTTTGTTAATGTCCCAATTTCTTACACATTATAGATTTGGCACTTCAACTGAATGAGATTGAAGTAGAAAGAAATTATATTTAACAAAATGTTTCCTTAATCATTAAAGGTACATATTTCAGCAAAACATGAAATTGGAGGACGTTAATGAAAATTTGGACAGTGTTCTTCTCTCCAGAGTCCTCTTGTAAATAAAGATTTTCATAATAATTTCTTTCTTAATTCTTGAGAGAATGTTCTGACGAGTTCACTTGTAAATTAATGTTAGAAGAAGAGATTTATATTGCAATTCTTACCAGAAGAGTTCTGATATCTCTTTGACTTGCCAGGAAAACGAGTGGTGTCACTTGCAGTAGGCTCTGTCCATGTGCTTGCACTGACTGAGGATGGTGAAGTATATGGTTGGGGACGGAATGACTATGCCCAAGTTGGTGAGACCACTGGAAGCAGTGTCCTAGAGCCTACTCTTATTACATCTCTTCAGGGCAAGGTTATCATCGGAATTGCGTGTGGACCAACACAGGTAAATTTTAATTTGCGTTCTGCACAAAATTTTGTCTTTCTCTGTTTTCAAGAATGATGAACACAGTGAAGTGAATGTAACGCAGCGTGTGTCCACCTGTGGAGTAACGGTTAGCATGTCTGACCATGAAACAAGCAGGCTCAGGTTCAATTCCTGGGTTTCTTTCTGAGGATTTTCTCATCAACCGCTTGAAGCAGAATTGCTAGGTAATTTTCGGCATTGGACCTCGGATTCATTTCGCCTTCATTAATTTCAACTTCGTCTATCATCTTCAATAGTTTCAGGTCAACCAGGAGATTCAGCAGATGTGGTACCATGATTTACCTACAGATGTCATCTGTCTGGAGAAGCTGCATAGATGCCAGGGTAGCAGAGGGGCTTTCACAGCTTTCACAGCAGACTGGCAGACTGATACCCCACCAGAGTTGTGTAGTTCCTTCAGACAGATGGCACCATAGTGAATCGCTAAATTCACAATGCTGTGATCTTCAGGTCTATATGTTGTTGTTTTCTAATGCCAGGCATTTGACAATGAAGTCATTTGACCTCTTGCACTCCAATATTTTTTAAAGATATTATCATGACCAGCCACTGAAGCACAGATTTTGAGGTGTTCCGAATCCATTTCTTGGTTTGAGTTGCACAGTGGGCAGTTAGGGGACTGATATATTCCAATTCTATGCACGTGTTTGGCCAAACAATCATGGCCTGTTGCCAATCTAAATGCAGCTACAGACGATTTTCGTGGTAAGTCGGGAATTAACTGTGGATTTTGATGCAGAGAGTTCCATTTTTTCCCTTGGGATTGAGTTATCAAATTTTGTTTGTTGAAGTCTAAGTATGTAGATTTAATAAATCTCTTCACAGAGTAATACGTAGATTTAGTAACAGGTCTGTAAGTAGCAGTACTGCCCTTCTTTGCTAAAGCATCTGCATTCTCATTTCCCAGGATTCTACAATGGGATGGTATCCATTGGAATACATTTCTTTTATTGAGTGATATTAATTGAGAGAGCATTTTAGTTATTTCTGCTGTTTGAGATGAAGGTGTGTGTTTAGAGACGATTGATAGAATACCGTAGCTGCTTTGGAGTCTGACAATATAACTGCATTCCTAAATTTATTGATGTGGCATAGAAGATTCCTGAGACATTCACTTATTGCAATGATTTTACCATCAAAACTTGTTGTTCCATATCCAAGAGATATTCAGGTCTATATAGTATGCAGGAGGACTAGTACATGATTTGCAAACAGATGTCATCGATCTGAGGAGACTGCAGAATATCAATAGGGAGATGGACGGACATTCCTGTTCATGCGGACTCCGTCTGACATGGATGCTATGGTTGAATTGATAAGATAGCACCAAGCAGTGAATCACATACTCGCAGGAATGCTGTCCTGAGAACTTCAACAATTATTCTATAATAAGATCGGCACAATAAGCTTTAGGCCCTTCTCAAAAAAAAAAAAAACCTTTGGGATAGGGTAGCTACTCATACACATCATACAGCAGATAACAGTACCAGTGTACTTCAGAAAATAATGTTAAATTTATGTATAGCTGTCCTATTAAGAAAATTACCCTGAGGAGCAGCACATTGAGTTTATTCATGATTTTTTCGTTGTTTATATCTTTCTACCCATTGGTAGGTTTTTCTTTCGTTTGTATAATTTTTTCATACTGCTGCATCATATTTCTTCGAATGTCCCTTGACTTCACGCTCCCTGACCACAACTTTGCCTTGGCATTATTATCAACACATTGATAAAAATGTTCCTGTTACGCAGCAGTCCTTCTGTACAATTGCTGAGAATATATACTTATATGGAAATAAGTAGATTTTACACATTAAGTTATAAAGTGTATTCAGTTTTTGGGATGTATAAGTTAATTTTGCTGGTAAGTGAAGACTTAAGAAGTAGTTCAATATCAGAAGGAATGTGTTATCTGCGGAAAAGTGCCAGGACTTCTGGATTGAAATGTGCAGAAATGTAAGAAATAAAAAAATGACTCCGAAAGAAAATATAATTTCGGAATATAATATATATGCTTTCACGTGTTAATGAACTAAGTTACCTTGTTGTCTAGTTTCAGCCTGTGGGCTATCCTCAGAATTGGGTGATCTTCGCGTCTTCTATTGCGTTTCTTGTGGAGGTGTGTTTGTGTAGTGTTATGTGGAGTCAAAAAGTGTGTGTGTTCTGAAATTGAGTTGTGTGTTGAGGATTTGATGTGGTGTGTTTTTGTGTGCCTTACTGGTATATTTCGTATTGTTCTAGTGTGTTTAGTTTCTGGTTTTTCGGTTGGAGTTGTAGAATTTCCATGTCTGTGTTTATGTTGCTGCAAACAGCACACAAACGCCAACCACACCTACAGCAACATAAACACAGACATGGAAATTCTACATCTCCAACCGAAAACCAGAAACTAAACACACTAGAACAATACGAAATATACAGGCACACAAAAACACGCCCCCATCAAATCCTCAACACACAACTCAATTTCAGAACACACACACTTTTTGACTCCACATTACACTACAAACACACACTAATTTAGTGATTTGTTTTATATCTTTATGTAAAATGGCAGCCATTTTAATTGCTCTAGTTATATGTTTGCAGAGTTTTGCGTGGAGCAGTAGCAGTAACTGGAGTATTAATTTGCGTGTTGCATTTGTGGTGGATGTCTGTGAAGAAACATTTCGAATGCTTGATCAACTCCTCGGTCTAGTTTGTGAAGGTGTAAGCGGGAACCTTGATTGGCCACCCCCTCAAGATAAGGAATGTATGGCTGTTGCTTGTTTAAATCTTCTTAAATTGCAGGTTTGTAAAAGTTTTTGGAGTATCTGATCATTTTTGTCTTTGTTTAAAATGAGATGTGTCTATTACATGGGAGATTTTTTTTAATGCGAAAAATTGGGATGTGTCCATTATGTAGGAGTGTCCATTACACAAATAAATATGGTATATATTCTTAATTATATAAGCTCGATCTTCCAGTCTCCTCTGTTCCATTCAGTCTCTCTGTTTCAATACTTTACTTCAACTCTGGGCTACCTGGAACGTAAAATGATCAAGGGCAGTATCAAGGAGGGAACGTTAATTACTTAAATTTTAAATTTAAATATTTATTTGTGCAAAATGGCATATGTGTTAATAAAATATTTTTACCTCTCTTTTAAATTTTCCTATGTTATGTTCTTTGATATTTTGTGGAAGTTCATTGTATAAATTGCTGCCTCTGTGATATGCTGTTAAGACTTCCGGTAAGCCTGTGGTAATTCAAATGTATTTTTGGGATGTTCTAGTGTTATACTCATGATAGGTTAGATTTGTTTTAAAGGAATCTATATTTTAATGAATAGAGCACACTATTTCTAAAATATATGTGCAGGGTACAGGTAAGATTTTTAGTTCTCTGAAAAATTTTCTACTTTCAGTCCGAATAGGAACTTGCTTAATGATTTTAAGTATTCTTCTTTGCAATTTGAATACTTGTGTCAATTTTGATGAAGATCCCCGAGTAATAATGGCCTATGATAATATTGAATGAACATATCCAAAGTAGACTGATATTGAAAGTTCCAAGACTGATATTATATATCATCATAGGAAATAGCCTCTAAGTCTTGCCAGAAAACTAATAAAAAGGAAAACAGGAAAGCTTATTTGTACCAAATTCTTTGATTTATGATTAGAGATATAATCACCACAATGCTCATTCATTTGTCATATTGACAGAATTTGGCACATACACTTTTGTGTTTCCAAAATTGCAGAGACGTCATTTTGACTTAGTGAAAGTCATCCTGAAGACCTGTTGACGTTTACACTATACCACTAGACACTACCAGTGTTCTTATAGATACATGTGGATAATTTGAACTTATTGTATGTCGAAAATAAATTATTCGTCTTCTACAGTTATGCTTCTTTTACGAATCTGTTCTTTTTTTTTTTTTTTTCAAATAGATAGTGTGTAGATACTTCAATATTTTACTGTTAATAATTTCTTTTATTCATTCTAAAATCTATATTCATTTCAGTTACATGCTATGATTAGCCACAGTATAGACGTAAATTGTGTTGGTTTGGGACCCAACACTAATTTGCTGTCCAGCCTTAAGCAGCATGTGGTCGAACTTGCTAGCAATATTGGTGTTCTCAACACAATCCAGTCAGCCGCACAAGCTACCTTGCAGGCTGGATGGAGCATACTGCTGCCCACAGCTGACGAGCGTGCAAAGACTCTCTCAGCTCTTCTTCCTAGTACAGGTAATGTATATAATTTCTCGGTAATATACTTGCATTTGAAGGAAACAATGATTCAGTGCCAGAGTTGCCTAAGCCACAATTACACTCAAAAAAAGTTATTGAAGTCTAAACTTAGACGTCGTTTTTTTAATTACAGGCTCTCAATTGAAAATTATTTCTCCTTCACTATAATCTTATATTTATCTAGTACATCTACTTTGGCACACATATAAATAAATTTAAAAATCATGTTGAGTTCAGATAAGTTTGTGAAATAATATCATATAAATTAGTTTTTTTATTTTTCAGTCAATCACTTATCATGTTAAGATGGCAGAAATGGATTCTGTTACAACAAGATACAATGTTAATATACATCACGAATATTTTCGACTTACTTTCAAGTCATCTTCAGGTGATAGTTTTCTAACAAACAAACATTTGAACTAGGTGAAAATATTATTTAAACACATTTATAAAACACTAGTAAATAGTCTGACCATGCATACTTTACATAAAATGGTTGAATGGCGTACATAGTCTTAAAATTAAAATTGACATACAGATAGAAAGCCTTCCAATGAACATAATTATAATACAATATATTGAGAGGCATGCAGTGTGCCTGAAATATGAAATTAAAATCGTTTAAAATTATTATATATAAAACTGAAGACCAGGCTTGTTCTTTATGACGTTCAATGTATTGGAAGACTGTATGAAGTGGATGTAAAAGAAAAAGAAAATCTCGGTCTATTCGCCGTGGTGAGAGGCATTATGTGAAAGATGTAACAGAATCCATTTCTGCCATCTTAACATGATAAGTGATTGACTGAAAAATAAAAAACTAATTTATATGATATTATTATACATATACATGATAATTTACAGTCATTTTATGCAGAAATTAGAGGCTAAAAAATTTGTGGGACTCAATTTTATAATTTGTTTCTTTATTTTTCCTAACTTCGGAAGCAAGCACATTTATCTATAACAATTTTACTACATGTAAACAAAGACATGGAAGAATTATCAGAATTCACATCTTTCTGTCTTCTAAACAAATAATTATATAAATACGATTAAAATTTCTATACTCCTTGTCTAATTATAATTATAATGATTTAAATAATGCATGATGTTTTCATTAAAAAACTGTTTTAGATGCATTAATTATGTTACTTGAATGCCACTTCTGGTTCAATTCAATTCAGTTCAATTTATTAAGCCATTAAACATACAGTGATAGGCTTCGTCACAAAAAAAAAACATACATTTGAAAATACACATATAATTGAAAACAGTAATTAGAATGAAAACACAAAACATTTTGAAACTCTAAAATTAATGAAAACACTTCACTCTTATGTAATAATTGTAACTAATCTAAATAATTTTATTTATTAAAAAACAATTTCGTATGAATTTATGTTAAGAAACTCATCTACAGAGTAGAAAGGATTAATTAAAAGCCAATTATAAAATCTAGCTTTGAAACTATTGGTTGGTAACTTATAATATTGACTGGGAAGCTTATTATATAATTTCATCCCCATGACAGAAAAATTTGTACTAGTTTTATGTAATCTACAGTATGGAATATTAATTTGTTCACTATTTCTAATTTCATGATCATGTATATTGGCTTTTAATGAGTAATTGTCTATATTTTGTCGAGTGTAAAGGACTAGGTCGTATATATATAAATTTATGACAGTTAATATCTGTGATTGTTTGAAAAGAGGTCGACAATGTTCAAGATAGTTTGATTGACATAGAATTCTAATGGCTTTCTTTTGCAAAATCAAGACACTCCCAATTTTGCTACATTCCCCCAGAAAATTAAGGCATACCTAATTATCGACTGAAAGAACGAAAAGTAGGCACATCTTAAATAATTTTGAGAAACACAAGTCACTAATTTCTGTAATAAATATATAACTCTTGATAATTTTGTGCATATATATTCGATATGTTTTTCATAATAATTGGCATCAAACATAATGAATCTCGTTCTGCAAAAAAACTTCCAACTTTTTTAATGAATCACTCATTATGTATCAATTTCTCTGTAATCTAAAATAAAAGATTGATTGCTATTAATGCAGTTTTTTTTAATAGGTTCCGATCCTTCTACAATAAGTGCAGGTCATCGGTTTATGACTGACCTCCTCGTTTCTAGTCTTATGGCTGATGGTGGTTTGGAGACTGCTTTGAAAGCTGCATTTAAAGGTTAAGTTTATTTTATTTTTTTCTGTATTGTGTTCATGAAATTGTATACTGTACACATTTCACTGACAGTTATTTATCATATTGCTTCATTACTGTACAGTGGAATTAGGAGAACACTCTGAAAATGACGAAGGAAAGGCCCATATGTCTGATCAAGCATTGCTGGAAACAGAGTCAAAACGAGCCAAAGATGCATCTCTTCATGAAAAACACAATTCCACTGTTCCTCTTCTACATCTAGTCAAATTACTTCTCAGGTTAGTCAAATGAATATTTTTTATGAGAATTAAACTAGTCATTGTATTAAATTGTACTCACACCCATATACATACTGGTATTTGAATAATGAATCAGTAGAGATTGGAATTTTTTGTTGAGTTCAAAGTGCAAAATGTGGGATTTTCTAATGGGAAAATCGGTGCTTTCAATTGAATTTTTCGGTATTTTCAAAATACATAGCTTTAATAGCAAGATAAATACCCAAGCTTTCAAAATATATTTCAGAAAAAAGATTGATATTTTCTCTTGACAAACAATGGCGTTTATCAAAGCATTATTGTATGATGAAAAGAAGTATTCACAGTCTACATTTGCACATGGCATCCATATAACTCGAAGCACAGATTGTGCAAAATCAGGATAGTTTATGGTCATTCCATGCAGCACAGAAATAATGTCCACTTCTTCATCAGAGCTCAGCTTTTTTTTCACCACTCTCTGCAATTCACTGTAGCCTGCTACCACTGCAGTGTCACACAGAGCCGAACAGAATTCCACATATGACTGTACTTTTGTCTGTGCAATAAAACCCATACTTTTTATACTGGAAAGCTCTGTCTGTTGCAGATATTTTATTATTAGGCATTCTTGTAGCCTTACTTGCACAGGGACACAATAACGTTCTTTTGCGCGACACTATAAACAAATAAAACACGCACGCACTCCAAAATAATATGAACAAAGGATGCATTCAGCAGGCTAACAATGCTTACCATACGATTCTCGCACATTGCTATATACGTCGGATATGACGTCAGGAGTGTGTTCAGACCAGGTATTTGAATTAAACAGATTCAGTACTATCGAATGTGCAATACTAGCGACCATAAATAACGACCTTACCTTTGTTACGACTATTGATTATTTATCAGTTGTAGTACAAAAAATTATAAATTGAAAATTCGCACACATTATTCGCTAATTGCTTAAAAAATCGCGTCATTTTCGCAAAAACACAAGAAATTCGCGACTTGATACGGATTTCGCGATGTTTCGCGAGTTCAAATCAGGCATAAATGGATTGAAGGATGTATTTTACTGTAATTAGAAGTTGAGAAATATTTTTTTTCCAAAATTCGCGAAATTCGCAGTCGCGAAATATTCCATTTCCTATGAATCAGTAAGTGACTAAAATGATTTTATTTTAATTTGAAATCTTTCTGTATTAGGAATGGCATTCCACAGAATTGTTCATATATTATTATTTTCATTTGTAAACACTTGGCTGAATGTCTAGAGCAGTGATGATCAACCCATGCTCTTTATGCTCTCTCTGCTGCACCCGAGCAGTTTGTGAGAGCAGATCTAAAGACATTCGAGGGATAGATGGGCTACTGTGGCTCTGTCACCACTCCTTTGCTATGAGGTTACATACTCTACTCTGTACAGAGTGAAAATGCGATTTACGTTTTATATTTACTAACCTTTCTTGGTTGTAGAAATAAAACAATAGCATGATATCTAAAATTAGATATATGGAAGATATGTTTAATGAATTGAGAAACAGTTAAGGCATGTAATTACTAATATTTATTGCAGATATTAATGTATAACCTATGGTATAATTTTAATTGCGTCACGTGATATACACAGTCCTGTTACCTGGAGTATACTCATACTTACTTACTTACTTACTTAAATGGCTTTTAAAGAACCCGCAGGTTCATTGCCGCCCTCACATAAGCCCGCCATTGGTCCCTATCCTGTGCAAGATTAAACCAGTCCCTAGCATCATATCACAATTCCCTCAGATCCATTTTAATATTATCCTTCCATTTACATCTCGACCTTCCCAAAGGTCTTCTTCCCTCAGTTCTCCCAGCTAACTCTCTATATGCATTTCTGAATTCATCCATACATGGTATATGCCTTGCCCATCTCAGGCGGCTAGATTTAATGTTCCTAATTAACCTATGTTAAGTATGATAAATAAGGACACGCAAAAACACACAGACAAAGAAAGCTCACAGGGAATAGCTTATCCTGTGAGTTCTGCCGAGCTAGCCCTGCTGATAAGTAAGAGACCCTTGCCCTTCAGGGATTTAATGGGGTTGCCTATTGTCAAATTATGTCAGGTGAAGAATATAATGCATTTAGTTCTGCATTGTGTAACTTTCTCCATTGTTCTGTAACTTTATCCCTCTTAGCCTCAAATATTTTCCTAAACACCTTATTCTCGAATACATTTAATCTCTGTTCCTCTCTCAAAGTAACAGTCCATGTTTCACAACCATACAGAACAACCTGTAATATAACTGTTTTATAAATTCTAACTTTCAGCTTTTTTGGGAGCACACTGGATGACAAAAGCTTCTCAACCGAATAATAGAAGGCATTTCCCGTATTTATTGTGGGTTTAATTTCCTTTGGAGTGTCATTTATGTTATTAAAGAAACATTACTAACTATAAATGTTACTTGTAATTAAATATTTCAGGAATGGTTCCGCATTAACACAAGCTCGGTTACAAGCCATTCAGAACTGTGGAACTATTCGTCATGAAGGGAGAGAGAAGCATGAACGGTCGCCTAGCTTGAACCTCCTCCTCAGGTTTCAAAGACTACTCATAGCTCAGATTTACGCTCATAGTCACAAAATGAAGTCATGGAATTCTCAGCAAGGTAAGTTTACCAGGTTTTAAGTGAAATAAATTGTCAGTATTTCTCCAGTGTTTTATATAAAAAAATATATATATATGTTCAATGCATATTGATTGACTTGAAAGTTGCACTATAATGTTTTGAATGGAACCATTCTTTCCTGCGTTCAATATACAACAGATTTAGGATTTATTTTATGTCGAACCAATGTCTCCAAATCTCTGCATACAGAATGTTTACTTTTCTGTTAACCACAATATGCTGAAATTGACGTCTGAGGTGCAAAAAGAATTGTTTTGGGTAGAACTGCATGTGTAGACCACACACTGCTCATTAATAGAGAGATCCATTGTAACTTAAGATTTCAGACACGTGCAGAAAGCTTATTGCATTATTGCTTTTCACACATTGCATTACTTATAAATAGGGACTGGATTTTTTAAAAATGCATATGCAAATGCATATTTCGAGGATTATTGGCGTTATTGCATATTCTAAACACAACATATTTCGATATCCATATTTGAAATTAAGGACAATTTCAATAGGCCTAGTCTAATAATTTGGTTTTGCTTGTATGTATGATTTGAGACTTTCTCTGCATTGGTTCGCTAATATGTTTTGCGGGATATCAGCCGAGTTAAAATTTTGGAATGTTCCAAGCTTTCAACTGCTATCTCTGCAGCCAAATTCAGGGAAGTTGTGTCTGGACAGAAAGTCGTGGGTTATATAGATTTTAGGCTATCTCAGGTGATACGGAATTGGTTGGCGGATTGGCCAATCCAGGGCCAGGAATTATCGTTCGTCGTAAGCTCCGCCCCTCCCGGGATTCTTGTGTGAAGTTTGGCGGGCGGCGAGTCCTGTTCCGCCGGTTGGAATCGGTTGCTGTCCTTGGTCCGTGATCTTCGTGACCTCGATTGTAAGAGGGCCTAAGCTGGTCCAAGGCCGGTGTCCATGCCTGACTGAGCTGTAGGCCACCGTCTCTGTTGAAGTTGTTTTTCTCCAGCTTAATCTCTATGGCCTCCTTAATTGTACGTTCCCAGTAGTGGCTTGATTTGTTAATGACTTTGGTGTGGTCAAATAGTATTTTATGCTCCTTTTCTATTCTGTGTTGTGCCACTGCAGTTTTTTCCGGGTAATAGAGCCTCAGGTTTCTCTTATGCTCTTTGATTCTGTCTTCTATTGTGCGGCCAGTCTGCCCTATGTATACTTCGCCACACTCACATGGAATCTTGTAAATCCCTGGTGTCCTTAGGCCCTGACGTAGATGACTCTGGATTTTACTCTGTGGTTTATATATGGTTTTGATATTTAGCTTCTGGAGGATTCTGCTTATTTTGTGTGAGATGCTCCCGCAGAAAGGAATGAAAGCTTTCTTTGTCGGTTCTTGCTTGCTGTCTAAGTCTATTGTGTTTCTTCTCGTGGTAGCTTGTTTAAGGGCTTTGTTGATGTCTGTCCGGCTGTAGTTGTTTTGTTGTAGTGTTCTACGTAGATGGTCCATTTCTGCAGGCAAGTTGTTGATATCGGATATGACTATGGCGCGATGTAGTAAACTAGTCAGGACGGACCTCTTCTGTGAAGGGTGGTGGAGGCTGAGTGCATTCAGGTACAAATCTGTGTGCGTCGGCTTTCTATATACGCCATGTCTGAGAGTACCATCTGCTTTCCTGTGTATGTGGATATCCAGGAACGGCAGTGAGCCCTCTGACTCCACCTCCATGGTGAACTGGATATTCGCGTGGATGCTGTTGAGGTGTTGTAGAAACT
Source organism: Periplaneta americana (assembly GCF_040183065.1). NCBI lineage: Eukaryota > Metazoa > Arthropoda > Insecta > Blattodea > Blattidae > Periplaneta > Periplaneta americana. The sequence continues at coordinate 152,704,760 of NC_091123.1, forward strand.
CTTGTAGCTTGTCTTGTCTTGTCCGTGCGGCCAGACCACGAAGGTGTCGTCTACGTAGCGGAAGAAGTGGCTCGGCTTGTGTGTGGCTGAGTCTAGGGCCTGGTGTTCGAAGTGCTGCATGTAAAAGTTAGCAATAGCAGGTGACAACAGGGAGCCCATTGCCACGCCGTCGGTTTGTTCATAGAACTCACTGTTGTACGTGAAGTAAGTTGTAGTCAAGGTCAGTTGGAAGAGTTGTAGAATATCATCTGGGAATTGTTCCGCAACCAGTTCTAGAGCCTCTTTTATCTGAACCTTTGTGAACAGTGAAATTACATCGAAGCTCACTAGTAGATCTGATGGTACCACTCTGATGTTCTCCAGAATTCTAACAAATTCTGTAGAGTTTTTCACATGATGTTCACACGTTCCAATCAGGGGTTGGAGCATGTTGGTCAGGTGGTCTGTATAACTCACGACTTTCTGTCCAGACACAACTTCCCTGAAGATGGCTGCGGAGATAGCAGTTGAAAGCTTGGAACATTCCAAAATTTTAACTCTGCTGATATCCCGTGATAACATATTAGTGGTTTTGCTTGTGTTTTGAATATCCCTTACCAGTTGCTATTTCCTAGTTTCCGAGTAACAGGACTTTGCTTTTACCATTTACAATACAAAGAAGTAGCTAGGCTACTTCGAAAGGGAGGGAGTAGAATTTTCCTGCATTGCTTTGACCATCATAGCAGACAGTAGTGCCAGAAGGTTGATCTTGATAGATCTCTTCAGCTAGTGTGTTACTTTTTCATACCAGTTTCTAATATTGATCCCATTTGTCTTCTGCCATGTATAATTGTATTACACTTTCAATCCTGAGAGATCCACTTTCATTCACAGTAAATCCACATTTATGGAAACAGTAATAGTTGAATCCATGATATCGTTCCAAGAATCTGTAATGAGAGCAGAGCATCCAAAACATTGCCTTTATCAGAGATGTATCATGAATCAACTTTATGTGAATTGCGCATATCGTTTTTCTCACAAGATTCTTGCAGTAATAATGTTTAAATGGCCAGATTATACCTTGATCATTGTAGAATAATACATAATTATTTGGCCATTAAAAGTTTAATCTGAATATAAAATGAAGGAATTTACACAAAAATCGAGAACATAAAATCGAGGAAAATTTAACATTGTTCTTATGTTAGTTTTAGTGGGAATTTTAAAATCGGACGTGGAAACAAGAAAACATATAAAATCAAGAAATGTGAAATCCACATTTTACTGTATTTGTAATTTTTATGATTTAACATTTCACAGTTATTTGAAATACCATATGCTAGATTGATCAGAATAACTTCAGTGAATACCAAGAGTACTATTTTTATAAGAGCTTAGTTTGTAATTTTCGATTATGTATTGTCTCTTTGTGAAACTTTTATGTGGTTTATAAGATGTATGTAACTGTAAATTGAAGACCTTAATACCTATTGATTTTTCAGATAAGATCAGGTAAGTGCCCATATATGTAATATAGGAAAGTAACTTTCTGCTTTTCATGATGTGATAATGTATCTTTGTTTCCAGATCAAGATGTTTTGGGAGCTGAATCTCTACTCACAAAATACATCTATCAGTTGTGCAATCATGTCACAGAAACACTGCCAATAGCTTCAAGTTTGGCTGCAACTAGTAGTAAACATTTTTCCCTTGTTGTCTCGATACTTAAAGGAGATGTAATAGGTGAGTCTGTTTCAATATTTGTTACAGTGTTAACATTAAATTGATAGATCTGGTGTAGGATTTACAGTTTAGTGAAGGCTATTTACAAGAAGGAGTGAAACATTTCGTGTTGTAAATTATTAAAATATGAAAGTAAAATTGTATGGTAGCTATTTATTGATGTTGTTTTCCAATGGCTTGTATTTGGAATCCTTTAACTCATATTGTGTCATACCTCCCAGTGAACCTTCTTCCTTGTATATCGTATTAGTACTATTCTTTATACTCCTCTACGAACGATTTTTTAAAGCTCCTTTAATAGTTATAACTAGGGGGCAGATGTTGATGACCTAAAAATCTACTTAAAATGATCATTAAAATGCCCTTAAAAAATGGAAAAATGACATGAAATTAAAAGAAAATGACATTTAAATATTATTCATAGTACTTGCACCACAGCTTCTTAAAAATTAGTCACCTTGTTTCAATGACTGCCCTGCAAATGTCGGAGAGAGGAGGCAACTTTCTGGAATTTGGCTAAGATAAAGGAAAAGGGCATGAAACAAAATGAATGCTTTAAGGGAAAACTATAGATTTTAATGAGGGTTTACAGTGTGTTTCAATCAGTGGTGGTCCATGTCATGCCTTCATTCTCCGTCTCCTACTTCCGTTCTTCACTTTTGTTACCAGATCTTCCAGATGGGAGAGTGTGAATGACAAAACTAATTGTGGGTGCAGCTTGCATTCTTGCAATCTTTGTGTTAAAAATACTGTCCCTTTCCTTCCATGGGGACACAACATCCTGTCCATGACACGGTGAAAGTTTCTCCCCTTCCAAACATAAATTCTGAAGACATCCTTATACCGATAAAAGAACAGTAGCGGTCAAAGCCCTCACTTAAACTGTTGTCAAGCATTTTATATTATTTCCGTTGTGTGAGGTGAAGCCTTCAAGTGTAATGAGGGATGGTCTCTACAGTTTGTTTCAAACTATAAAACTCAAACTTCACTGTTATTCGCTTATTCGGTAGGTAATTATACTGACCTAATTGCTTAGAAAAGGATTTAACAGACCTATCGGCAAAGAAGAAAATAAAATGCATTCCAAATGATCTAAAAGTTCTTCAAAATATTAAAAATGACCAAAAAAATGCCGAAAAAATATAAAAATGACCTATTAGTTCAAAAACGTCGAAAAATGCAAAAAATGCAATATAAGAAATTAATTTTTTACGTTGATATTAACATAGAAAGGATTTCTATATTAATAGACATCGTCCTAATTTGAATAATAAGATGACTTTTCGTCAATGTCCGCCCCCTAGTTACAACTCTGGAAATTACATTCACTATTTTTGTTTAGTCTCTCTCTCTCTCTTTCCCTCTCCTGCTCTCACTTTTGCGCGCTCTCTCTCTCTCTCAGAATATGATCATTCTTTACCTCTTAGAATAAAAAGTTTGACATTGAAACTGGTTTGTTTTAGATGTGCTTCTGCCCGAGTTACTTGTTTGTATGATACTGTTGCAATTGGAGGTTCCTCTGTTGCTCCATCAAGTAAATTGGGTTCAATTACTAGTGCCCCTGCTTGACACATTGGACAAATTTAACCGTCTTGCATCTGGAGTCGAGAAGGAAGATTCAGAAGACTTGTCTTGGCCAGGAATAATAGGTAATGTTTGCTTATTTTAAGGATGCAGTAGAGAGTAAAATTAAACCATAAAAAATAAAATAAGTACATTATTATTGTTTATTTTTCTTCGTAGCTCCACAACAAAGTGTATCTAGTCAAAAAGCACCTGAGGACATACCAATGATCAGAAGAGCCGATCTAGAAAATCATAATAGAGATGGGGGACTTTGGATTGTTATTGACAGGAAAGTTTATGACGTTCAGGATTTTAGGTATGTTGTTTTCACATGATGAACAATATCTGCATATGTCTTTAGTATAACTATAATATAATTTTGTATTATATAATAGCCAAAATATCTTTTGGAACTTAGACTGTTTACAATTGGCTTTGTTGCTATTGTTATTTGCAATTGGCTGTATTGTTATGAAATTCAACTTTGATATTGAATAATAGAAATATTAATGTTTATATGTTTCTTGAACAAATTGCCCACATTATTGAGTAAAAGTTCCTGTGTACACGCCATTGAGTCATATAGAAAGTAGAGGAACTTTTGTACTTTGTGAATCTTTTCTTTTTCTTTCTTTCTTTTTTTCTTTCTTTCTTTTTTTTCTTTCTTTCTTTCTTTCCTTCTTTCTTTCTTTCCTTCTTGCTTTCCTTTCTTCCTTCCTTCCTTTCTTCCCTCCTTCGTTTTTCTTTCTTCCTTCTCCCTTTCTTCTCTCCTTCCTTCCTTTTTTCTTTCTTTTTTTCTCTCATTCTTTCTTTCTTTCTTTCTTTCTATCTTTCTTCTCTCCTTTTTTCTTTCTTTCTTTCTTCCTTTCTTGTTTCTCTCTTTCTTTCTTTCTTTATTTCTTTCTTTCTTTCTATCTTTCTTCTCTCCTTTCTTTCTTTCTTTCTTTCTTCCTTCCTTCCTTTCTTGTTTCTCTCCTTCCTTTTTTTCTTTCTTTTTTCTGCAAACTCCTGCCATATTATCTTCTTTTTTTTGCAAGGGCTTTTGCATTTCTGCCATTGAGCCTTTTAATCTCTGCATTACAAAAATTTATTGTGGTGAGCACCAGCTCCAGCCATCTTTTATCCCCGGGGAAGTTGAATAAATTACAGATCCATGTTAGAAATTATGTTGTTGTTGTTTTCTAATGCCAGGCATTTGACAATAAAGTCATTTGACCTCTTGGACTCCAATATTTTTCAAAGATATGTTAAAATTATCTTCTTTTTTGCAAGGGCTTTCGCATCTCTGCCATTGAGTCTTTTAATCTTTGTGTTACAAAACTTTATTGTGGTGAGCACCAGGCTCCAGCCATCTTTTATCCCTGGGAAAGTTGAGTTAACCGCAGATCCATGTTAGAAATTATGAGATGAATAATCTTGCCTGCACTCGGGCTCTTTTTATTCTTAATACATCCATCTTTGGCCTCACATTAATAAGTACGCAACTCATTTTTCAATGTTTCTTGTCCAATAGTTTGCAACTGATCCACTTTTAAAAAAATCGTAACAGGCTGAATGAGTTGCTCATCCTTCATATGAATAATTTGACTGTTGATTAGATATCATTCATTCTCCGGCAATAAGACTAGTAAATTGTTCTGAAATGTCGTGTTATTTTGTTGTGGTGTATCTCAACTTCACAAAATGTTTGCAGAGCTCAGGCTCCGTGCAGTAGCGAACTTCTGCAGAGATATGCTGGACGAGATGCAACACAACCTTTCTATGCTGCTGCACACTCTCAAGCTGCCAAAGAAATGATGCAAGGTTTCCTGGTAGGATATTACATGGAGCCAGAACAGGAAGTAGTTCAGGTAATCATTGTTCAGGAATACTCTTTTTATTCCTGAAACTTCCATGAAAAGTTACAGATCATCATCTGTCATTATTTAGAAATTCTCTCTTTATTTCTGAAACTTCCATGAAACATTAAGTTACAGATCATCATCATCTATAATCATTGTTTAGGAATTCTCTATTTATTCCTTAAACTTCCATGAAACATTAAGTTACAGATCATCATCATCTATAATCATCATCATCATCATCATCATCATCATCATCATCATCATCATCATCATCATCATCATCATCATCATCATCAGGGATTAGGCCTTTCGACCTGTTCCATCCTCTCAAAGAAATTGATCTCTCCATCTCTTCGTAGGCCTTCCTCTGTCTCTCTTGCCTTTGGGTTTGTACTCTAGAATCTTTTTAGGAATACGGTATTCTGGCATTCTTTGTACGTGTTCATAATATTTTTCTTGATATTCTTTTATTTTATTGTTTAAGTTGAATATATTCAGTTGGTCTCTTATCGTTTCATTATATTGTCTGTCTGTTCTTCTGTATCCAGCTACCGATCTCAAAAATCTCATTTCTGATACTTCTATTTTGTGCTTTTGGTTTTCTGTTAGGGTCCAGCATTCTGAGCCATACAAGAGAGATGGGACTGCCAAGACTTTGTAAAACTTCAAAATGGTTTCTTTCCTTGTTTTGTTTAATAGGGTTCTTTTAATCGTTCCACATATTTGGTTAAAATTTTGTAATTTTCTTTCATCTATAATCATTGTTTAGGAATTCTCTCTTTATTCCTTAAACTTCCATGTAACATTAAGTTACAGATTATCGTCATCTGTAATCATTGTTTAACTCTGAAATAATTCAAATTATATATCTCTAACCATTCTCTGTGTTACTTCACAGGTTGTTGATGTAAATAATGTGGCTTCGCCATTGATGGATGTAGAACGAAATCTTGCATTTCTCCTGGGTCTGCATGCACATTGGTTGTCACAAAGTACGTCTTTGCAACCAGCAGAAGAAGAAGCTCAGCAGGCATTACATGCTATATTTCTGCGTGGAGGTCTTCAGGTTTTACAGCCGCCAAATCCATATGAGGAGGAGAAAGGAGAAGCTCGTAGTACCAGCTCAACAGCTGGAACAACACCTACAGAACCTAAAACTCCGAAATTAGAAGGGTTGCATAAATGGACGCTTGATAGAGCAACCCCCTTCTTGCAGGCTCTTGCAGAACATAGATCTACGGTATGCATACTTTAAATTCTTATTATGTTTTTTAAGATCTGAAGAAGTTTTGAGTTAAGGTGAGAATTGACTCTTAGGATAAAAATTCACATTTTTTCCCTAATGTCTTTCAAACTTTGGTGACATGATTCTTAGGAATAAACTAAGCAATTTATATAATTGAAACTTGAAAATCAAATTTGAGAGCCCAAAGAAAATTTTTTTTGCTAAGAAATTAATAAAATTTTGGACCAGCCTAACTACATTAGAAATTCACCTAGGGTAAAACTTCTCTCACCGAAAAATGTCCCCCTATATATGGAGAATGTTTCATACTAAATAATTATTAAATTTATTTTGAACTATTCAAAGGGTGGGGTGAGGTGGGTTGGGAGAGGGGGGGGGGTTGTGTGTGTGCATGCGTCTTTTACCCCATTGGAAGTCTACATTTTGCCCATCGGAAGGATAATAAATGTCGAAAAATGTGAAATAGGAGAAAACAAACTGATGATAGCATAAGGTATAGAAAGTATAGTGCACTTATATTATGTTGTCGTTGTTGTTTAATGCCTAGCATCTGGGAATGAAGCTATTAGCACTTTTGCTCTCCAGTAATTTTGAATTCGGAGCACTTATATTATAAATGTCCAAATAATTATGAAATTATTGAGATAATGGGTACAAGTTATATCTTCTTCTTCTCCTTCCCTTCAAGTATTCGGCCATATGGCCTGTTACGATTTTCAATCCAGCACTTTTTTGGACGACCGAGATATCTCTTCCAGTTTGAACGATAATGGAGCATGACTTTTGGGATTCTATCTTTATGCATGTGGTGCAGGTGATTTATCCAGTAGTTCCGATAATGTTTTACGTGATTAATTACAGGTTCTAGTTGTAATTCTTCCATTACATCTTCATTGCGTTTGTGATCCCATTTCGTATAGTTACAAGTTATATATTTTTGAAAACTAGAAGAAATGAGCTTCCAGACGAGGCAAAAACATTATTTACCAAAATTTTGAAGAAATCTGACATTTCTAGAGTCGATGTATACCTTAATGAAAGGAAATAATTATTAAAATTTCATTGACACCAGATAAAACTTAGCAGCGTGTACTCTTAAGTAATATTAGAATCCCAACTTCTGAAAATCAGCTGTTAGCTTTTTTTTTTTCTTAAAGGATCCGTATGTTCGCACTTTTATGAGCATTGTTGAACGTCATTGCAAGTTACACCATTTGATGATGCATGGAGACTTCACAGCAGACCATCCTGTGGAAGAAGTAGGGAGACTCTTAATGGCACTTTTAATAAAACATCAGGGCCTTGGCTTCCAAGTTATCTCCCTCATAGATCAAGGTGAGAATTCTAACATTCGCTCATCTGTGTAAATTATTGAATTAAAGTTCACAGTTTAGCTCCATTATGTGTGGCTGTTAATATTATTTGCAGTATTGCCTCAGACTGTACAAGAGTGTTTAATAAGTGAGTTTCCAGAATCTGACAAATTAACGATAAATTCATGACAAAAAGAGTAGTAAAAATTGATAATCCCAAGCAACGTTTGTTTGTTTACTTCATTTTTTTATTAGAGATGGATGGCAGTGGAGTTCCTGTTAAACTACCAAAGCAATTGATGGATATTGTCAGAACAGTTCATCAGACCAAGTGGAATCTAATAAAAACGAGACAAGAAATGAACAGATCCTACAAAGAAGTATGTACTCCTGTGTTAGATAAGTGCAGGTGAGTTCTTGTTCAGGTACATCAGAACTTGCACATAATTATATTGTATTATGTGTCACCACAAATCTCAGTACAACGTTATTTAAATCATTTTGATAGCTCGTTCCCTTATAAAAATCACGTAAATGTGTAGATACGTATTTTAAATTATTGCTTTTCATTATCTTTCAGCAGTAGGTCCTTTATCACAAGTTCTGAAATGGTTTCCTTCCATTTCATTTTGTTTTCTCAGAAGTCACACACCAGTAGATACAAGATATCCGGAAAACTCATCACAGATTTTTCGTAATGAGTACAATTCGTCACAAATTAAGAATTAGTAACTGATATAATTTGTCACACATTAAGGATTCGTAACGGGTATAATTCGTCACACATTAAGGATTCGTAATGGGTATAATTTGTCATGCATTCAGGATTTTTCACACTTAAAGGAATGGCCACAAACATAGGCCAGACTTTGACTTACAATTCAGAATAATTTAATTCCCGTGTTTGATTACGTGGAAGACAATAATATAAGAGGAAGAAGACGAGGAAGAGATTTAAATTAACACTCAATTTATGCTACTAGATATGGTGGGGCATCACTGACAGAAACGACCAGGTACCTCTATAACTTGTCTTGATAATATAATTTTAATCTTGAATGGTTTTTAGCATAGATGCGTATTAAATTTGCCAGTATTTTTTTTTTTCTGGATTTTAGGATAAAAAATCTGGGGTGTTACTATATTCGATGGTGTATTGTATTCGGGTAAATACAGTAAATAGTTTAACTTTCACACAAAAAGCTTTTCGTAGTGTAAAATCTGAAAATTCAATATCGTGGAAAATTCCTAAACAGTGGGGAAGTGTCATAACGTTAGTAGTTTGAAGTTTCGAGAAAATTACGAGGTACCTCTAATTGCTGTAAAACACAACCACTTTCTTGTGAACAGTCATCGTTGTTAACTGAATGGACTTAGTCGTTTGACCTCTTCCATTTACACATGCAATCTGGTAAGCTGCTAAAATTGGAATACAATATTTAATACACTATTTGAAATGTTTGTATTTAAAATGTCGTTATAAATTGAAACATATTCGAATTTTAATTCTTATATCAAATGTTGTTATATGCATTAGCCTGTTATAGTATCAGGTTGAAAACTAGTTAACTGCAATTTATAATATATTTATTGGACTTATCTATTAGTTCATAGCCTACTGCAAGTTTTAACAAATTGCATTTCTGTAACCTCATTTCTCTATTTTTCTTAATACACGAGTCTCCAATCTATAGCCTATATTATTGCCGAAATTGGCATCACTATGTAAAATTATGGGTTTGTATCATGCACCGGTCCACACCTGTGGAGTAACGGTCAGCGCTTCTGGCTGCGAAACCAGGTGGCCCGGTTCGAATCCCGGTCGGGGCAAGTTACCTGGTTGAGGTTTTTTCCGGAGTTTTCCCTCAACCCAATACGAGCAAATGCTGGGTAACTTTCGGTGCTGGACCCCGGACTCATTTCACCGGCATTATCACCTTCATATCATTCAGACGCTAAATAACCTAGATGTTGATACAGCGTCGTAAAATAACCCAATAAAATAAAATAAAATCATGGACTGTAGGAGAGTTATTTTGTTATTTCTGTCATATGTTGATATATAGTGACAGAGAATCGACGAAAACAATTACAAAAAATCCAGATGAATGAATAGGAACAATATTAAATTTCTATAATATACAGTTAAAAATAACTTTCTCTTACATTTAAATACTGTATTTCTTGCAGATTTCTGTTATATGAAATCCGTGCTGCAACAAGTTTTGAAGTAATGGCACTTCAACATCTTCAGCTTCTGCATACAATGCCTAGATGGAAGAGAACTATAAAAAATATAATTTCTGATAATAAATTGAGGAAACACATGCCCTGTGCGAAACCAGAAGACATTCTTAACGCAAGTATACAGGTAAGAAGTACCTACTATGTCTTTGTATCTTCATGATATATTCTTTAAAACAATGTTAGTATAGAACTATATTCTTAATAATAGTAAAATAATATCACGTTTATGTTAGTGTATTCATTTATATTATTTCATTAAAACATTCAATATCTAGCTCATGACTGTATATTTTTCTAATAGTTCAGGCTAAATAATATGATTGCACCAGTCACTGTAAGCTTTGCTGTTGCAGTGTTAAAATCAAGCATGATGATGCATTATTATTTTAGTCGAATAGCTAGAGTGTTTACTGTCTTTGCTTAACTTTAACTAACATTTTGCAGCTACGTTCAGGAAGCTACACTTAAAAAAATTAAATAAAAAGTAAAATAACATTTTCTGCAACACATATGGAAAAATCAGATTTGCAAGTACTGGTATCAAATATAATTCCATATAAATAAACCTGTGAAATAGTTATTGTATGCAAACAAAATATACTTCAGCTATCTATGAACACACAAACTTGCGTCGAAATAATTACTTGTATTTCTGATTGAAATAAGAAAGTATAGGTCTAGAGTAGTAAATGGATGCCCATTTGGTTCTGTCTGTAAAGCTATAGTGTATGGAATAGAAGAGTCTAAGTCAAGCCTGGATGGAGGCAGTATTTTTCAATTTGGTCATAACTTGGAGAAGAGCACCAATCAACATTGAATTAAAATGTTTTTCTCTGTGAAAAGTGGGGGGGGGGAATCTGAACCGAAGGACAAGATATTATGCTTAGTAGTAATAATAATAATAATAATAATAATAATAATAATGTTATCAATGATGATGATGAGATGACTTAGAATACTCAGTTCCAAAATAGATTCTTTCAGTCCATGAAAAAATTGAATTTCGGGTTTTAACATTGTTTTATTTGTTAACATATAATTATTTGTTATCACAGATCAGTTGTAATTACCAGACAGTTAAAATTGACACTGTATATAACATTATGTGTGTGCCTGTGCAAGTGTGTGTCTAAATCTTGTGTTGTAAGTAAATGTAACTCCTAAAATTTGAATTTGGTAACTTTGTCTGTGAGATTGTTTTCTGTTATTATTTTGAATCTTATACTTTCTGTGCCACAGAAAACATTAGTTTTGATTTTCATTACACATTTTCATATTTTTTACACGTTTGTTTACTTTATCTTGTGTAGATTATTTTAATTATTTTCAATAATTGTTACTTCGTCGTTGGCATAAATGTAGGTAAGTATCTAATGCTCTTCACTTAATAATAGAGTTATTTTCTCTCTTGCTTCCCAGTATTTGGATGTAAGACTTGTATTTTTTTGAACTGCTTCACTGTAAGTTAAATGATTCATATCCATTTCTTCTTCTTGAAAACACAATACACAGTTGAGCAAATTATAGTTTTTTTTTTTTGTTTTTTTTTTTTTTTTTTTGGAGACCTGGTTTTTACAATTAGACAGGTAAGTCATCCAATTTCAGCCTCCTATATGAATGAAGGACCGCATCTACTGTTGGACAGCAGGTTGCTCCAACCTAGTCAGGAGGACTGTTATCACATATCCATTGACTTTATTTCCTATTTGCCATTTAAGAAACGCTTTGATGCTGTGGTAGACCAGCATGGTGAAATGACATTTCTTCCATTTGTGTTGAAACAGTTACACCACTGTGATTCGGTTCCCAGAGCCCCGTTTGTTAAAAACAAGTTGCACCACAGGAAGGAGAGGATGGGAATTGAGTAGGAGAGGTTATGGAATGCACTTCACAACTCCTTACAACATAAAATGTTTGGCATAATTGTATCCAGCCTTATTACTTCCATGATACTGCTACGTTATACTATATCATATTTCCCAGAAGATCAACTCTGTGGAATCCTTACAATGCAAACAATCATTGGAATGCCTGGAGTTGGCTTCAATGCCTAAGTATTTGGGTATGGCACCGCACAATAAAGCAAGATAGTACAAAGACACACTCATACATAAATTCATTCTCGCACAGTTATAGTTTACTGTAGTAGTTTGTCTGATCTTGTACATTCAGAGCCAAGGTGTAGAAGCCAAATGCAAGGAGAATGAGGAAGAGACTGAATCATGGACTAGAGATGAAAAAAAAGATGAAGATGAGGAAGAAGAAGAGGAAGAAGATGGTGATGATGGTTGGGACAGTACAACAAACATGCTTCTGCAAATTGCAGGTAGGCAGTCTGTCTTGCACAAGTTACATTTCCTTTAAAGTAATGTAGAATATCGGAATCGTTGAAGAGTATCTTCCCTCCCTCACCTTAATTTTAAACTTAACTTCAGCTTGATGATTGATTTGTCTGTATTGTAGAGTCATTTGGATTTTCTCCGTTTGTTATTTTACACCTACTAGCAGTGTATAATGCCTGCTAATCTGGAGCTGCTCTCGGGCATGGGTTTCATTTCCATTTGGGCTGATTACCTGGTTGAGTTTTTTTTACCAACTGTAAGGCGAATGCCAGGTTACCATATGAATCCTGGGCCTCATGTTGCCAAATATCATCTCGCTGTCATTAATTCCATCGACGCTAAATAACCTATCAGTTAATACACTTACTTATTTACGACTTTTAAGAAACCCGGAGATAATTCTTGGAAACTCCAATACCAACAACATTTGTCTCAGCTGCCAACATAACAGTTACAAAATCCCTATCATTTGTAGTATTTGTCAGTATCGAAATTCGAAACGAAGTTAGTAAAAGAAAATTCAATCTGCAAACTAGAAAATCACCGCAATTCACTAGCATATGTAGTAATGGGAGAAAAATGGTTAAGTTTCACCCTTAGGGTATGAAGTAAGTTGACCCGGACTATACACATGAGCAGCTAAGCAGTCGTGGCCTGAGTTTAATTTAAACATAACAATGGTTTCTTTCCTTGTTTATGTACAGTTTCCCAAGTTCTTCTTTTGTCTGCTACCCATTATTTCCTCCATGTGATTCTTGAGTGTGTTTGTTGAGTATTTCTGTTTCTACTCTTGTTTTAAATATTCTTGAAAGTCTTTAATGACTGAAAATTTTATTTTGTTTTTGAAATTGTGTTCCTTTTTTGTCAATGAATCTGTAGTGTTATTTATTAGTAGACCAACATATGAGGGAATCCATTGAATGTGTATTTTCTTTAATAGATTTTCTAACATTCCACCTTTCAATGTTCAAATCTACCTTTGAATGTTCAAAACATTGTTTTCTGTCACCCGTAATTTCGATTCATGTTGGCAAAGAGAATTTTGTAATTTAGTACCATTCACGAAACCTCATTGTATAAGTAATATGTATGTAACATATACAGGATATCACATGCCTTTGTTACAAACTTCTAGTGATTGTAGAAGGGGCCAGGAGGAACAATTAAATAAATCATTGTCATCATCCTTTCTCGTATCCCTGATTACGAGGGTCAAGTGTGGTATATCAACATTTAGTTTTCTCGATTACTCCACATATTCTCGTTCATTACTTCCATCCATGACTTTTCCTTTGTTTCCACATCCTGTTTCACTTATCTTCCCATCTTGTTGTAAGTCTTCCAATAAATGCACAACAAAATCGGATCAAAAACAAAAAAAAAAAAAAAACAAAAAAAACAAACAAAAAACAAAACATATATACTTACTTACTTACTTACTGGCTTTTAAGGAACCCGGAGGTTCATTGCTGCCCTCACATAAACCCGCCATTGGTCCCTATCCTGAGCAAGATTAATCCATTCTCTATCATCATATCCCACCTCCCTCAAATCCAATTCGACTAACCTAACTCCATTGTCATTACTAGATATGTGTAGGCTCTCTTTTCCAATAGTCTGTTTAAAAATATCCTCCCGTCCTACTTTAGCATTGAAATCCCCCAATAAAATTTTCATGTGATATCTAGGTAACTGATCAAAAATCTGTTCCAATTCCTCATAGAAGCTATCCTTTATATGGTCGTCTTTCTCTTCTGTAGGGGCATGAGCATTTATAACTACGATATCACACCATCTATCCTTAAGTACTAAATACGATAACCTATCACTGATAAATTCGACCTTTTTTACTGCTGATTTTATTCTTTTATGAGTAAAGAATCCTGTTCCTAATTGGTGATTATCGTTTCCTTCCCCATAATACAATAAATAATCTCCCATTTGTGTTATGCCATTCCCATCTAACCTAACCTCCTGTACCCCCACAAAGTCTATTCTATATCTGATTAGCTCTTTTGCTACTAAGTACCAAATCTCAAAATTGTATTCCTTTGCTGTGGTCGTGCCAGAGAATCAGTCCCATTCCGAGGCTTATTTGAAGGATTCGTAACAAGCTGTTTTTTACGGTGATGGGTTGTTAGCCCTTCGCCCAACCCCCAAGCTGGAGGACCACCCCTCATCGGCTGTCCGCGACTGCTTATTCAATATATTCACAGCTACCCTCCATATCTGGAGGCCGTCTCCTCGATCCTCAACCTGAGGACGCGCCATGCCGTGGTGATAGGGATCCACAATACATGGCAAAACATTATATAACTTACAAAAAAAAAAAAAAAAAAAAAAAAAAAAAAAAAAAAAAAAAAAAACGGTGACTTAAATGTACATGAAATGTTATCCTGCTAGACAGAAGTGCCTGAACGGCAAGCAACCTAACCAATAGATATGCTTAAATATTGTCCTGGTGCGGGACACATTTATTAATCACTTTAATGTTGTAGCACAGTTAAATGATATTTCCAGATACAGGTTCTTTCTGACCCTCTCTAGGTGTGTACTATCACTAGAGGTATGTGACACAGTCATGTCTATACCCTATGTAAGAAACTAAAACCTTCTATATTCTGATTATTTGTAAGTGCTGTATTGTTTCATGTCAGAAAAGCAACAAAACAACATGCAGTGTCCAGATGGCGTTAAAATAACGAACGCAATCATCGAATTCGTAATGCAAGAGGAGGGAGGAGATGTGGAAACTCTTAGAAAAGCTTTGTACTGTCAGGTAAATGGAAATTCTACATATTGTACTACTCTACAGGAAAACATAAAAAATCTTATTTCGTATCCAGAAATTTGTCAATTCATTTTATATCCATTATTTTAATCAAAATAATTTCATTCCATTGCTTGAAACATTTACAAAAGGAAACCGAAATTAATATACTTGTGTAGGTATATATAAATAGACAAGTACTTCAGTAAGGCGAATATCAGAGTTACCTTCTTTGAATTTCCTTAACTGGGACAGCAAATATCAAAATAATACACATATTGCAATCTACAGTTTTTCCTCTTCAGAACTGTTGTACGTTTCTTCAGTAGGATGGCAAACTGATAGAGCACAACTTTTTGCAAGACATAAAGTTAAATAAAGAGAACGCCATTATTAAGTATTAGAATTAAAAGTCTTTCTTTTCGTCAAAAGTTCCTTCAATGTAATGGCATAACAAATTGAAACATAATACTACAGTACTTTGGGACCTGAGTTTTCGGGAATGTTTTAAACAAAATTGTAATAAATTAATTTATTCTAATAAAAGTAAAGTAACATAAAGGCATTCATTATTGCTTTATGTATATAAATTTCTAATCTGACAATGAATAGTAAATGTTAATAGCAAATAAGACAAAAAATTGAACATATTATTTTGTGTTTTATTGTAGGTACAGAGAGCAAGGATCAGGATACGAGGAACAGAAATGATGTATGAGCTTTTGAAAAGAGATTATTTAATATCATCTGTTAAGTATACGTTACTAAATGGCTGGTTGGGCCTAGCTCATAAGAAACATGTCCTGAGGTGAGTTCTCTAAGAAGTATATCGAAACTACAGGATAAATAATTATACCTTTCTTCAGTATCTTGTTTTGTGTTTCTGCACATTAGCAGTTTATTAAGACTTGTCTATTAAGCCTCAAAGAATCAGTACGAGTATGAAATGGGAAAGGAACTCCTTGTAATACATAACATTTTTTAATATTACAACTATACAAAAGGTCATGTTTTTCACTTGACTTTTAAATTGACGATTTTACACAGGATGTATGAAAAGCTAAGGTCACTCATTAAGAAATTGATAGAAGTCTATATTATTTTAATGTACCGAAGTACATATGATATTTCCATGCAGATATTCTGCGTCGTCATACGATGAAAGAGTAATGGAACGGAGAAAAATTCTCTCCGGCGCCGGGATTTGAACCCGGGTTTTCAGCTCTACGTGCTGATGCTTTATCCACTAACCCACACCGCATACCCACCCCGGCGCCGGACAGAATCGTCTCAGTTTAAGTTCCAACTCTTGGGTTCCCTCTAGTGGCCACCCTCTGCACTACGTCATAGATGTCTATGAACACTTCAGTCCTATGTTCATAGACATCTATGACGTAGTGCAGAGGCGGCCACTAGAGGGAACCCAAGAGTTGGAACTTAAACTGAGACGATTCTGTCAGACACCGGGGTGGGTATCTGGTGTGGCTTAGTGGATAAAGCATCAGCACAAAGAGCTGAAAACCCGGGTTCAAATCCTGGCGCCGGAGAGAATTTTTCTCCATTCCATTACTCTTTCATCATATAATTGATAGAAGACCTGATTTGCTGTAAAGAAATGTTAATACTTTACCATTTTTCTGAAGTCATTCCCATTTTCAAATTGCAGAATGATAAACGTTTCTTTGATTGTCATACTCTTTGGACCTATTTGTCATTTTATTTCACTAAGTATGCACTGTTGTCATGAGTGTACTGTAATTTTATAGCTTACATTCGGTTTCTACAATTTGTAGTGATTTAGAGATGGTCTAGCTTCTTGGCTGGCATGGTCTCCAGACTTGACACCACAGGACTTCTGTCTTTGGGGCTTCACGAAGGAATGTTTCTGCAGCTCTAAATAGCAAATAAAAAAGATTTAGTTGCAAAGATTCAGATGGCTTTAAAGGACATAGAAGCTGGAGAGATAAAATAACTTACAAGAGTCATGGGTCATACGAAGGAGGTTTGATAAGTTCGTAGGCTTTTTTTACGTGATTACTAACCACACTTCGCAGTAATCTTATCTGCTCTTTGTGTTCAGCATGGTATGTTTTATATTCATGACAGTAATGTGGCCTGAACTGTAACGTGCCGCAGGAATTTTGAATAAATTCACAAATATTATAAAATACACAATGTGAAAAAATTGAAGAACACTTGAAATTATAGCTTAGTTTATTACCACGAAAATCGTCTGTAGCTTCATTTAGATTGGCAACATGCCATGATTGTTTGGCCAAACACCTGCATAGAATTGGAATATATCAGTCCCCTAACTGCCCATTGTGCAACTCAAACCAAGAAATGGATTCGGAACACCTCAAAATCTGTGCTTCAGTGGCTGGCCATGATAATATCTTTGAAAAATATTGGAGTGCAAGAGGTCAAATACTTTGTCAAACTCCTGGCATTAGAAAACAACAACAACAACATAGTTTAGTTTATAAACTTGTAACCATGTAAGAAAGGATACCATGACTAAATTATATTAAGTACTTTCAATGTGCTGACTCTTACATGGATGCAAGTCATGGGTAGTTAAAGATCGAAAATCAATCAGATGAAATGAAATAAAAATGTTGTTGTTGTTTTCTAATGCCAGGTGTTTGACAATAAAGTCATTTGACCTCTTGCACTCCAATATGAAATAAAAATGTACAATACATTATCCTCTCATTTTCTGTGTGATAGTGAAATACAGACTCTCGAACAAAAAGACAAGAACAGAATGAAAACAGCTGAAATTAAATTCTTACTTTTGGACCAGAATAAATATGGAATAATTTTAGAAAAATTGAATGTAAAATCAATCATTAATAAATTCTGAACAAAGAATATAATTCGATACATTTTATAGAAAGACGAAAAACAGAATACCTGTAATAATAGATTACAGACCAAAAGGTTATCGTCAGGAAGATGAGGGAGGATCTTTAAAAAAAGAGTATTGAACGAGCTGACAATGACACAAGCAGTAGTAGAATGAGAACAGCCAGAAAAATAAAAATTCTTGGAGGAAACCTATTTTCACAGCTACTTCATATGCCCTTTCGTTACACAATTATCTTAGAATCTCTGATCTCTTTAATGAAATGTTCTCACATTGATCTGATCTGTTGTTGACCTCTCTATACAGTTCATATTACTAACAAAATAAAACACTGAAGTCAACACTGAACGGCACCTGTAAGTATGTATTACATGCTGTATTATTCTGAAGAAAATATAGTGGAGTGGTGAATTTCTGTAAATAAATAACTGACATTTTAAAAACATAAAATAAAAAAAAAAAACATAAAATTGTTTAGTCACATGTTAAAAAGTGAGAATAAATACATAACATTAACATATCACAATACCAATACTCACAAAATTGCAACTTCATTCAGAAAACTAAAATAAAAGATAGCATACAAAACAAATAACACAACACAGGAATATCTAAATAATCACATTAAACATTAAAATAAATATAATTCAACTGGAGTTTACAAACTAAAATGCAATAGTTGCCCACATTTTTACATAGGATAGACAGGAAGATCCTTTCATACAAGATATAATGAACATATTAAAGCTAAAACCAAACCCTACATCACATCAAATTACGCAGACCACATTATCAACAATAATCATGACTACAATAATATAGAAACAGATATGGAAATTTTACACATCACACCAAGAAGTTCACAGTTAAACATCTTAGAACAATACGAAATATATAAACATACCCACAACATATACTTAATACACAATTACAGTTCAATACCCATACATTATTCGATGTCATGATACGGTCATAACACACAAACAACCAGCCCCCACCATAAGAACAACATACCCCCACCCCTACAACCGACAAATGCACATCGCAGAATTCAAGATCACCAGTAGTTCAGGAGACACTGATGAAGACGTAACATCACATCAAAAAGGGCCGTCTGTCCAAGGTATATACCTTTTTTAAAAATTTTAACACTTTTTAATGTGTGACTAAACAATTTTATGTTTTTAACAAACAAAGTGTTAACGTGAACTATAAGCAATGAAATTTTAAATATGAAATAATTAAATTTCCGTTTATTTTTATATCATTTTGTTTCAGGGAAGGTTTATCATACTGTCTTGAAAATATCCAGTCAGTAAATCCGTACCAGAAAGTAGAAGTATTGTTAGCACAAGCCAAAATCACATCATGGGCTGTAGCAGCATTGCGGGAACATGTGCAACTTGCTGAACAACCCAGGAAAACTCACAAGTTAAAAGGAAAAGGTTCACTGAATCAGGGAACCTACAGTTGGCTTCGGAAGTTGCCATGGGCAAGGTGAGCTAATATATTCCATTTACAAAACATTTCATATCAGAATTGGAATTAAAATTTCATTTTTAATTTACGTACAAGATTATAGCCTTTACTGATTGTTATTATGTGAATAATCAATTATAACTTTGAAAATTGGAAGATTGTGCAACAGATTGATTTCCTTCCTACGGAATATGTCATTACTAAACATAGGAATTTTAGGCAAGGGAAACCTTCAGTTTTATGCATCTAACATAGACTTCAAAAGTTTAATAACAATAGGGCTTAAAGTAAACTTTTGAACGAAGTTATACAAAGTGACATAAAAATTGTAATTAAAATCAAAGGCCATAGATTCAATGGAGTTTCATTCTAACATGATATTACAAATATTTTAGAGTAGTTCAATAACGCTTGTGTTGCATCAATTCAATTTACTCATTGATCTAGATAACTAGCAGCACAATAAATTATGACTTCCGACTTACTGTGATTGATTGATTGATTGATTGATTGGTTGGTTGATTGATTGATTGATTGATCGATCGATCGATCTGTTCGTTCATTCATTCATTCATTCATTCAGTCATTGGTTGTAAAATCCTTACCTGAGCAGTATGTCGTTATTCCCACATCAGATTGGAAAATTCGGATCTTAGAAATTTATTTATTTATTCTGACACGGACATCAGTTTAAAATAGTAATGTAAATGATAACAGGGGTCTTGAAATTAAAATACATGAATGGAGAATATTCCAGAGGAGTACCTATAATAATAAGTAAAATAAATATGTAATGAAGTGAATTCAAAATATTTTTTTTATCCAATGCCACCAGGTTGTCTTTTCGACATTTCTGGTCTTCTCTCCTGGCTGTGGCTTAATTGTAACCCACTTCTGAGGTTGGGGCGCCTGGAAGGCGGAGTTACATTACCCCGATGATGTGATAGGATGATTATGATAATGTAGTGCCAGGAGAGGTCTTAAATCTAAACTTAACCTAAATTCCAGACCATGGACGAACACAGGAATAATCCCCTTTAAGGAAAAATTCCTGTGCTCTGACCGGGAATCGAACCCGGGACCTCATGAACTATAGCCAGAAGCTCTGACCACTAGACCATGAGGCTGGTCGAATTCAAAATATAAAGTTACAATAATGCAATCAGTTAAAATATAAATGAAGATGTGAATTCAAACATACGAGGGGGATCCAGGAAATAACAACCGTTCACGCATACCCGCCGCGCAGCTGACTCCCCTTTCTTGTTTGAAGGTCAACTGGCTTCCTTAACATGTATTCTCATAATGTTGTGAGTACTGGTTGCAACAAGTCGCCATTGTGCATTTTGTGTTACTTCAAAATGAACAACGTGATTGATAATCCCGCCGACTGTGAGGTGAGGAGTGTGATTCGATTTTTGAATGCCCGACATTTGAAACCTGCAGAAATTTACCGGCAATTGAAAGAAGTGTATGGTGATAATGTAATGAATGAAAGAAATGTGAGAAAATGGTGCGAAATGTTCAACAATGGGCGAACAAATGTCCACGATGAAACTCGACCCGGACGCCCATCACTCATCACAGAAGACCTGAAGACTAAAGTGAACGACAGAATCTTGCAAGACAGGCGCACATCACTCGACGAATTGCATATTGCCTTTCCTGACATTTCTCGTTCTTTGCTTGGTGAAATTGTGTCGCAACATCTTGGCTACCACAAAATCTGTGCCCGCCCGCACACTGCTGCTTCAACTCGAGAATTGCTGGATCAATTCAGTTGGGAAATCTTTGATCATCCGCCCTATAGTCCAGACCTTGCTCCTAGCGATTTTCACCTTTTCACTAAGCTGAAAGACTTTCTGGATGGTACGTGTTTTGGAAGTGATGAAGAGTTGAAGAAGACAGTGAACACCTGGCTTAATGAACTGGCGGCAGAGGAGTATAACACGGGAATTCTAAAGCTAGTGAACAGATACGACAAATGTTTAAATGTAGGTGGTGATTATGTAGAGAAGTAAAGGAAGCTTCAGTTATGTAACAGACTGTTTTTTCAAATAAATATATATATTTTTAATTATTACAACAAAACGGTCGTTATTTCCTGGATTCCCCTCGTAGTATAACAACAATGTAATTTGTTGAAATGTAACGTTCAATAATGTAATCAGTTAAAATATAAATGTATGGAGGGAAAATACACTGTGTCCCTAAATAATTATCGCGGTTTCAGGTGGTTGGTATGACTTTACAAACGAAAGTGTGTGTGTATTTCCTATATGTAATGAAAGAAGAGCTGTGAAAATTTGGTATCGTATGTCCGCAGTGTTCGTTGTGTCACAGCGTCAGATTTACAAAATGGCGACTCTCGTGCATAAGTCTTTTTCTGTGTTGCAATTTGCGAAGTGCGATTCTCTAGCCTCTGTATCTGGAGCTTTCTGAAGGCAATTTAGAATTGATCTTTCTCCATCCGATAACAACATTCATTTATGGTATAGACCAGCAGCCATCAACACAGTGCACCCTCGGGCTAGTGTCTCTTACCTGAGAAAAAAAAGACTGCACCATGGTGCATCTGTGGCGGCTGGCGGATATGCTCTCTTCCTCTTCCTGCTGCACGACGGGGCATATTACGATGCACTGTTTACCCATTACCCATTTCAGTGAGTGCTGACGACCACTGGTATAGACAGTTTGGAACAACTGGGTGCATCTGTAAAGGGAAGAGTTCAGGACGTCCAGGTGTGCCAAATGAAAGAGTCGACAATGTCAGAGTAGCTTTTGTACGTAGTTCATGGTCACCCTACCTCACATCAAGTGATTTCTTTCTGTGGAGCTACATGAAGGACTTGCCAGAATTGAGAAGGATTGTTCCTGCTGTTAGTTCATCACCCCAGACATGGTGACTATTGACTGGATGTCTGCCGCATGACAAATGGAGCTCATACTGAACACGTATAAGGTGCAGTATGAAAACTCGTAGAGCTAGTGTTTATTCCCGTGTAAGGTTTTTAGAGGTATATCATATCTTTCTGACACTTAGGATGTACAAGGCTCATAGATGGTCTTCTTTTTAGCGTGAAATTCTGCCTCGAAACGGACTGTATGGTCAAGAATAAGAGCCTGTCTAGTGCACCTGTTAATAGCAATGATATCAGCTCGTCTGAATGATCCGTTTGATGAGACATAGTGCACTTCCTCATGAATTTCCCATCCCAAAGATTTTAAAGAGGATGCCATTGTACTTTGCACTCGGTGATACCATGCATTTATCAGCAGCTCACCTTTAGGATATTGTCCTAGCATGTGACCAAGTGATTCAGTCTTGCTACAGCCTGGGTGACGCAGCAGGATGTGCTTAAATTTCTGCCTGTTATTGCACGAACCGCAGAAGTATTGCTAGACATTTTTTAAGCATTTGTCTATTCAGAGAGGGGCGTCATTCGCGTTTTTCATTGTGTGTATTACTTAAAAAGGACACAGAGACCTACACAAGATTGTCATTTCCGCATACAGCCAATAATTACAGCCAATAACTCCAACACATTCCAATCTTCAACAGAGGAAATTCTCTTCAAAATATGTGACTGGTTCTCAGTCAATAAATTAGTATTAAATTGTAACAAAACTAACATAATTCAATTTAAATCCTGTCCAAATTCAACGTCGCAAATTTCTAGCGCAATAATTAACAATAGATCCCTATTAGAAACAACAACAACCAAATTTCTTGGCTTAAAAATCGATAATGTGTTAAATTGGAAAAATCATATTAAAGAAATTACCCCCAAACTAAATTCAGCTTGTTTTGCTATTAGATCTATGCAAAAGATAGTAAATATCAATACCTTAAAAACAATATACTTTGCATACTTCCACTCGGTAATGAGTTTTGGAATAATATTCTGGGGAAATTCCACAGATAGTAACAATATATTTCTATTACAAAAAAGAGTAATTAGAATAATAGTAGGTGCCAAATCTAGGGAATCGTGTAGGACTATTTTCAAAAAAGTACAAATAATGCCCATGGCTTGTCAGTATATCTTTTCATTAATAGTCTTCCTTGTATGTAATCGTGAAAACTTTGTAACTAATTCAACAGTTCATAGCATAAATACACGTCAAAAAAATGACTTTCATACTCCATCGGCAAGTCTATTGTGCTATCAAAAAGGAGTGCGTTATATGGCAGTAAAAATTTTTAATAGCCTCCCTATCGATATAAAAAATGAAACTCAAAACATAAAATTATTTCGGGCCAAATTAAAGAAGTACCTAATTTCTCACGCCTTCTATTCTGTAGGTGAATTCATGACATTCAATAACACTTCATGAAATTGATACTAAAACTATGTGTTGTACTAGTAGACTATATTGTAAATCTCGTCTGTATATATTTCATCTAGACTGTGACTATAAATTAAGATTTTATAATAGTATTAAGTTTTTTGAACTTGTTCCATATTCTAGCTGTAAGCATGTATGAATACCATGGAATGTTAATAAATACAATACAATACAATACAAAGGGGGAGGGGGCAAATTTTTTTAGCGACGACCTTAGAGGGTATATTGAGTGGTGTATTTTCTTTCTGTTTTCTCTGAAATGAACTATTTTCCATGCCGTAAATTAGGGCAAACTTGACCTTAAAAAATGCATACCATTATGTCAGATTTACTGAACACATTTTTTTAATTACTTTATTTAAATTTTTCTCCATTTCTTAAGTATTTTTTTTTTTTATTATTTTAAGACACAAATATGACTATCATGGTTTATTTATTCAAGTTTACCGCACTTTACAGTACATTTCAGTTTCCACACATAAGCCTAGTTTTAATTTCTTGAATTTTTTTTGGATTTGAGCTATAGTGTGTTTAATCCATTTCAGATTTCTGTTGACGATCTTGGGGATGCTGACAGGAAATCATCATGGTAATGAAATAAGCTTAATAATAAATTCTGGAGTTCTGGCTCTTATACAAGCTTTGATGAGACAAATGGGTAAGTTTCGATTAAATCAACTTCCAATAGAAGTTTAATGGGATTGATAAGACTTAAAAATTTAGCTAAATTTCAGTATAGGGCAGTAATCAGGCTCAAAATTTAAACACATCTTAAAAATGGCACAGAGTTAAACAATGTATATTTAAAACTGAGGAAATAAAGTATGACTGGAAATTACGTGTAATTAGTTCTTTCTTTTAGTTACCACATTGTGCACTTCCGAGAAAAATATGGCGAATGTCTACAGATTCAAACAGTACAACTGTCACCAAAACTTTACAATAGTAAATGAGCTTAAATCTTGATTGATTCCACAGTCTCGTGCTCTGTCCAATGTATTGGGAGTTAGATTTCATGTTTTATGAAGCTTGTAATTGATATGTTTTATTCTAATACTTAGTGTATTCCTTGGCAGGACCAGAGTTTTCGTCATGTGTGGAAGATAAAAACAAGGATGTTTTTGCTATTTATGAGGACACTTTGCATAAGAATACTCCTCCAGCTGTTGTACTGAGTGGTCCAGAACTTGCGAGTATGATGAAGATTGGTACCCGTGTTGTTAGGGGCGTGGACTGGAAATGGGGAGATCAGGTAATATTATATTTTATTAATTATATAGAGTGGCTCTAATGTAATAAAAATTAAAGAAAAAAAAATGAATATCTGTACCACAAACTTCTACTCCAGCTGTTATCAAAATTTCGAAATTTCTGTTATTATGTTCATTTTTATTAAATTTGTGTATGTATGACTTAGTGTTTTCTGTTTTAAGGTTTGTTAATTTTTTATTTTCAGTTATTTACAAGTACACAAGGTGATTTAGTGACTATGTTACAAACTTTAATGATAGAGTAGACAATTATGAACAACTTTCACATAGGACACATAGGAACCTATGTCTGGAAACATTTTGTTTGGTAGTAAAAAGCCAAGATACATTAGTCAATGTAACCAGCTAGATTCGAATTGAAGGCCATCCTTTTGAAGTTTGGTTGCAGACGACTTGTTCTTGCAAACGTTGGTGATTTCTCATAAACATGGTATAAGCTAGTAGGCATCTTAAACGATATTTTCACCATTTAAACCTTGCAGCTTGCTTATATGCATTTCATTTATAGAAGAGCAAAAGAAAATGGAAGGAATTTTGCAAGATTTAATCAGTCAAAATATCTTTTACTATGCCGACAAAGAACCCGATCGCAAACTCGTGGCACCTGTATGAAAGACGAATTGGCATCCACTTACATGGACTCGTCCAAAAGTCTTGCTTGGGGAGGGGGGTGTTTGAACAGTATGCCCTATGAGTAAGCAGTTGCCCGCACACATAGAACCTCTCACTCCGAAGCCTCAGAAAGAAGCTTGCGCATGTTGGTGCCATGAGTTTGCAATTGGGCTCTGCCATGTTGATGACAAATCACCAATGTTTGCAGGACAAATTGTCTGCTACCAAACTTCAAAAGGATGGTCTTGATTTCGATTCTAGTTGGTTACACTGACTAGCATATCTAGGCTTGTGACTATGAAACGGAACGTTTCTGGACATAATTCATATCGATGATCTCTATCATCCCTAAAATTTTGTAACATGGTCACTGAATCACCTTGTATATTTAGTAACAGTCATCAGTATAGAGAAATGAATACATTAAGTAGATTAATAATAATAATAAATTTATTTATTTAGCTAATGGCTGGTGCAATGATGATAATGATGATAATAATAATAATAATAATAATAATAATAATAATATTTATTAATTTATTTGTTATTAATATTGATGTGCTGGCCAACAGCAATTAGTGAATTGAGGACATCACAAGAGTCACAATAATAATGAAAATGATAAAAAAATAACTATTGTATAATAATTGTGGTAAATATTTTACAATATGCAAGATGTAAGCCTACAAATTAAATAATAACAATAATAATAATAATAATAATAATAATGATAACAATAATAAATAGATGCATCAGATACTTGTGCTGAAGACAGATGAAAAATGTGAGTAGCTATATTAATTAGTTCTATTATGATTCGAAAACTAGTATTGAACTGTTAAATTTATACTTGTTTTCATAACTTTCAAACATTCCTCTTCCTACATAGTAGCACTGATCAGTACATAAAATCTTACAGGTATTTGAAATTACTATGGGTTAATTTTTATTTCTCATAGGATGGACCACCTCCTGGTGAAGGAAGAGTCATAGGAGATTTGGGAGAGGATGGTTGGATTCGAGTTCAGTGGGATAATGGGTCCACAAATTCATATCGAATGGGTAAAGAAGATAAATATGACTTGAAACTGGCTGAGCCGCCCACACCTGCTGAAACTGACACAGACACCGACACAAATGAGGAGGCTACCAAAGCACGTGAGTTACA
The DNA here is from genome assembly GCF_040183065.1 of Periplaneta americana. NCBI lineage: Eukaryota > Metazoa > Arthropoda > Insecta > Blattodea > Blattidae > Periplaneta > Periplaneta americana. The sequence goes on from NC_091123.1 coordinate 152,731,562, forward strand.
TTCAGTCATTATAAAGTTGGTTGCTCTCTGCTTACTGCCTTGGAAACATTCATTGAGAAAAATTGCTATAGAAGAGTTGACAAACGCAAAGTTTTCCAGGTTATTAAAATACATTAAGACATTAACTATATACTATTCACAAAGTCTCGTAGGTTGCTTATTTGTTTTTCACACTTTGATGATAACTTTAAAATTACCTTCATTGTGAAATTCTGCACAGTTAGAATTTACTGTTGCTTTCATGGCATAAATTCAGTAACTTCTCCAATTGGTCTGATCCCACAGATCCATTCTTCCTGTCTGTAACTTTCTATGGTTTGCTTCAGGTGCAAAGTTGTCGAAATGAGCCCTAAAAGATGGTCTAGGGAAGAAGTCCGAAATTATTATGAAATCTAGAGATAATTGAAGTGTCGGCTGGAACAACGTTATAAGTTACATTTGGTAAAATTTACAGGAGCTGCAAAAATGTGTACGCGCACAACGTTGTTCTTATGAGGGTAGCAAACTTTTGAGTGGAAAAATTTCACGTACTGCATAGATGGACAGTTGTAAGCCAAGGAGTATAGCAAGGTAACATGACATACAACATTATTACACGGAAACATACCGAATGAAAATTTTGTAACTTACAACGTTGTTCCAGCCGACGCTTCAATTATTGTGCCTTGATCGTAGTAGCATCATTGTGCTAGCTCCCATATAAAGACAAAAAAGTGTTTGTACGTAATATGAAGAATGCCCCAAAGTCAACTCCTAGATCACCTCTAAAAGTGTCTTTTGTCCTCGGAATAAATGAGTGCCATGAAGATGTCTTGCAATGTCACCACAGTGAGATCTGTTCCTAGCAGAACCTTCAGTACTAACTGTTGTTGCCACCCTGTTGCATCGAGACTGAAACACTTGGACATGTACTGGGGTTCTATAAGAAAGGGGAGTTATTACGTAACAACAGACACCATCGAGCCCGTACAGCAGTTGCCAACCTACTGAGAAACAGAGGATGGGAAGTACATGAAAGTACATGAGAATATTCATTGTGTTTCTGAAGATGACTCTCGTAGAAAGGTGGTTATAATCACAACTAACAGAAGAACTCAGAAAGCGATGGTCTTAGACCCTACAATATGCTTTGAGTGAGACACAAATCAGGAACAGCAGATAAACATTAACAAGCAAGCTAAATATGTACCTTGCCTTCCATACCTCAGTGAAAAATATGGCATTCCACTTTATAACTGGGATGTTACAGGCTTATTGTTTGAAGCGAGGAGATGTCTGCCAAAATTCATATGTAGTATTCTTAAACCTCTTAATATTCCCTTTTATGAGATACAGAAAATTGTGATGGAAATTCTGAAGACTTCTTTTCATATCCTGCACTTTCATTTATATATGAATATACAAATTTTTTAAATGTTCGTAACGAATAATTATTTCACTCCTGTCATTTTCATTATATTTTCATGCTTGTAATTCCGGATCCCAGTGGTCAGTCTCACTTGAGGACCAATGATTTGAATAAATCTTAGTATTAATGGTGGAGTGCACCTCTAATCCATAGTAGGTACGCAGGGGCAGCTCTTAAATCATCATGTGTCAAGGTGCTTTGGGTACTTTAAGTCTGCTGTTTGTTGTATTTTAAAGACAATAGTATTTTATAACCTGTATGGTTGTGAAACTTAGATTCTCACTTTGAGAGAGGAACAGAGGTTAAGGGTGTTTGAGAATAAGGTGCTTAGGAAAATATATGGGGCTAAGAAGGATAAAGTTACACAAAAATGGAGAAAGTTACACAACGCACAACTGGACGCATTGTATTGTTCACCTGAACATTAGGAACATTAAATCCAGATGTTTGAGATGGGCAGGGTATGCAACACATATGGGCGAATCCAGAAATGCATATATGTAGTGTGTTAGTTGGGAGGCTGGAGGAAAAAAAATACCTTTGGGGAGGCCGAAACGTAGATGGGAGGATATATTAAAATTGATTTGATGGACGTGGGATATGATGGTTGATACTGGATTAATCTTGCTCAGGATAGGAACCGATGATGGGGTTATATGAGGGTGGCAATGAACCTCCAGGTTCTCTAAAAACCATAAGTAAGTAAGTATTTTATAACCTTTGCACTAAAGAAGCTGCAATTTGTATAATCAGCATTTTATTGTTACGTTTTACATGAGGTACCAAGAAAAAATTGACGACTACCATTTAAGAAAATCATATTTCTATTTCGATAGTAAGAATATCTTAGCAAGAATATGTGTTCTGTTGTAAAAGGAAGTTGTTCATTTCCTTGCTGCGACACTCAGGCCATGAAACTGCTATATTTTTCAGTAGATACACTATAAATTATTGTCTTCTACAGAAAAAATTTGAGCACCCATGTATACTCTCATTTCTTTCTTTATAGCCTTGAAACTCAACTGCAAGGATGCTCATCCGACGAAGCTTCTAAAGCAAGCTTCAGTGACACTTCTTAGGACTCTCTCCATTTGCTGTGGAATTAGTGCAGATCATGTCCAGCCATCATCAACAAAAATACTATGTTCGTTATTGAGAGATGTAGTACAGGTAAGATATTTAACCTGATTTATTATATTGACTTCTGATCCATGAATTGTGGACGAGTTATTCTTTTTACTTAAAATTTCATGTGAGTTTCATTAACACACCAGGAGCCTACTTCACAAAGGTATGGTGTTGTACATTACAAATTACTGATGAAAGATGTAAAGTATGGGGTTGTATCTATCTGTTCCACGAAATAATTAAAATGTGTTGTAAATTACCAATGAGCGTATTCCAAATCTCACCGCTGAGTAATCTGATGGCATCACGGTGTTCCGAATTTCAACAATGACATCACTGATACTCCACTGGTGTTGCACTGGTTCCATCAGCTTGCAGAGGTGGTGGCAGTATCCATCAGTGAATCTGATTGGTTCTTGTATAGGACGGGAATTAGCAGACAAATGACATCGTGCACTGTTATGTCATGGCGGTGTGTTCTGCTGTATTGTTTGTAATGTGTACAACTTAAAAACAATATGTTAATGGCTTATGAACGAACATGTCAACAGACCAGTTATTGCTACTGGTTCAAGATATAAATTGTTTAATTGTTTATGCTCTCTTTTCTTTGAACGAGATGACAGTATGGAAATTTCGCAAAATCTTGCTAGCATAGCACATACAACAACATGTACAGCCACCATGATAGCCATTGAATCTTCCAACAGTTTTGTTCCTATTTTGCTGCAGTGCGACGTCATTGATGTCCACCGGTCCGGTGAGGTTTGGAATACGCTGATTGAATCGCTACTAGTGACGTCATATCAATAAACATACTACGTCATAACATGAAGCAACTGGTTATCTTTATATTTCATTCATCGAATTAAGTTATATTTGTCTCTTTAATCGTAATGTATTTTAATATAGGTTGTACAGCAAAGATTCGTAGATTCTTTGAATTTCGTAACCGTACAATGTTATTTATTTTAGTTTACTTCTTTAATAATTAAAAATTTACTTTCTTATTATTATCACATTCTTCCGTGTTCCCCACATAATGCTCCTTGATAGTTTCTCATATTAGCCAACAGATGCCACCAATAATGATCTTCACCCCCAAACTTAATTGTTAGAAATTACGAACACTGCAAAATTATTGAAATGGTGTCAAAGGAGATGAAATTGTTTCTTTTGAAGGAAATAGGAGCAAGAAAATATATTCTGCATCACATATGTATCAAATATATCTTAATATTATGAAATAAATATATTTAAATCGCATATGTTGGTATATATTAGTCTCCTTGCAGCTCTACTTCCGAAAATTTATCTATTTCTTCTCGTTCTTAGTAATTTTGTACAGCAGTATGTGCTGGTGTATGACTGATTACTGCTTGTTGTTCTAACTGAGCACCGATATCATGCAGTTTTTCCTCTGTTAAAACATGACACCTTCTTCATCTTTTCTTGTCTGGTGCAGATCCCATTGTCTTGAATTTATTCGTTATTTTATGAACTATAGTTCTTCCAGGTGTATCAATCCCAGGGAACGTTTCTTGAAATTCTCTACAGTTAGGGCAACCTCTCTTGTTAGCCAAAAAATTCTTAGATATAAATAAATATAATAGTTGAAGAAAGGGTTTGTGGGTATATAAGGTTGTGCCTGCCTCTAATCCTTTTTTTTTTTTCACTTCATTTAATCTGTATGAACAGTACGACATATAAGTAAACTTATTTTCCAGACAGCAAACAAATCATCGGACTCCCCCTCACAGACTCAGCTGCTGGCTTTGAACCATCATGTGGAGTGGGCTACTCTCGGTTTCATAAGAGCAATTGCAGCATCATCGGCAATGTGTCGAGCTCTTAGCACCCCAGCATGGGTTCATTTACTGCTCTCTATGGTGGGAGGCCAGGACAACAGCATTGTCATCACACTACCAAAACAGGTAAGCTGTGTTTATGAATAATTATGAGCCTGTTTCGAGTGTGGGTGAGTAAGTGTGTGTTTATGGTGCAGTGTGCTGTATATGAACAAGAGTGCAACCATTTGGCGACAGCATCATTCACAGAATAGGAGTAATAAGCACAATCAACGTTGAGTTAGGGTGTAAGCCTTTGGACCCCTCTTTCATAAGAAAAAAAAAAGTGTTATGTACAA